>NC_092087.1:95515725-95710139 GCF_045679555.1 Salvelinus alpinus | reverse complement strand
ATTAGTGTCTTTTTATAGCACTCGAATGATGCAATATTTTAGTGATTTGAAAAGCTGAGGTTTCAATACGAGGTTATATGATGAGTAGCGGGATTAAGCCTTGAGATTGTAAAAAAAATGATTCGCTGCTTTTGAAAGCCACCAGGTAGTGGGATATTTAAAGTAGAGCTATGGGAAACATTACCCATGCTTGGTTTTATAGTTAGGTAACACCAGTGAATTTGAGCAGGTAGTGAAGGTATTCTAGAAATTATAATATGTTTCCATTATGTGGAACAGTGTCCAGTAATACAAGTAGAATGAAATACGTATTGACTATCAAGCTGATTAGACAGCACCAACGTTTTGAAGGTTCTACATTTGTTAAACAACAGTTTTTGTATTTTACTAAACTAATGCAACAGGTTTAGCTGATAGGATTACTGGAAAGGGGCTCTGGGATTGTTTATTTTAAATGGGGTCGATTCCACTTAATGGAACACTGTATTATCCGATGTGTCTTGAATAGAATTCTTGCTTCCAGGAAAAATGGAAGTCCAATACAGTATGTATGTTAATTAAGGGAGACAGGAGACCATGTCTCAAACAACTTTTTATTAGATGCCGAGGATCAAATATCACTGATTTCTTAAAGCTGAAAAATTGACTACATTTGCAACAGGAAAATGTATTACATTTAGAAAGGTTAACAGGAATAAATCTAAGGTGAAACCGCTATTTCATGTGTTGATTGGTAGATGCTGTCTGTGAAATGAGGCAGACACTGGAGGACTGTGCCTGAGTTAATGCAGGTTCTGAGAGATGAGCATGTTGTGGGCTGTCCTGATGTTGTTGACGTCAGAACGGATGTATGAATGATAGGCTTGAGAGGACCAGCGGCTGAGGAGTTGTACAGTGTGGTCTGGGATGTCGTGTCAAGATGCCGTGGATGCAGCTCGGATGTGGAAAGAGTGTCCGGAGAATTGATCATCAGGATAGCCATACAGTGATATTATTAGTCTCAGATGGGAATGGAACCATTGGCGAAGTAAAAAAACAATATATATATAAAAATAGTATCACATACTGTATATTAATAATTTGTTAATATGCACATTGTACAGTGTCATGACGTTGGCCTGTTGGGGGAGGATTCCCCCCCTTTTCTTTTTCTCTACTCTACCGATGTGACTATTGAAAATCCCTTTGTTAACATTGAGAGAGAGTCTGGTGACATCAAAGGTGGGGGAAACGGAACCATATTTCGGTAATCCAACCAGCTGAAAATATGTGTTGGTACTTAATGAATTTGATGTCAGATCAGTTGTTGTCTGAGACATTATTACTAATGATAGGATGACAAACTGTATACACATTCTAGTTATCAGATAAACATGGAATATTTGTGCAATTTAAATGTTTAAATATGAAACTATTTGTGAAAATATGAAATGTAATTTTAGCTTCTAAATTAGAGAATTATTTCATGAGTGAACTATGCTCAACTCAGTGGCCCCGCCCATGTGAACAGACATTGGTTGTAAACTATGAAACATGCCTCTCTTTCCCACTACTATATAAGCCCCTTTACGAAAATGTAACTTGGTGTTCCGAGGACGGGAGGATGACGGTCCCGACGTTAAAAGGGCTAAGATAATAACCTAATGAAATTAGCATTGAATTTCAACGTGAAGATGACGATTGACACGCTGAAAGGATGAATTTCGACTATACCTGCCAGAATATAGCATGAGCTTAAAGTATGGCAACTTGGTATGAACTTTGAATTCTTATTCACTAAAGAAGTGATACCTCCTAGCCGATTGAGTTAGCCGCAGCAACTGTAAACGTGGGCTAGGAGAGGACGCACAACGTATCTAGTCTACCACACGACGACGGTACTACCAAGTATCCGTCCTACCACCAGAGATCCATGCTGGACAACCCAGCCTTCTATCTACGACCAACCTATTGAAGCGCAGCTCAGAGTAAATATTCCTTGCATTTTCTTTTTCCAAATGGGCGGTTATTTAGAATGCATAAGATTCTGTATTTACGATAGCATACCTTTCCCCTTTGTTCTTCAGTCCTCCCGCGCTTTCATTCAAGCCCAATCCCCTCTCTTTGTGTAACCAGCCATCGTAACGGTTCCTTCCACCAGGGACGTTTTCTTGTATGACATAATTAGTAATCAATGTATGATCCATTCTGTGTTTATGTAATTCTGTGTGATCATTTAGGTATTTAGTAAATAAATAATTAAACCAAAGTTTGTATTGCTGATTCAACTTGTTAACCAGGGTTCGTGAAGATAACCAAGAATTCTACGATGTTCAGATGAGACTGAAATAAGGTGACAATTAATAATTGACTGCTACTGATGTAAAAGACTACCAGGTCTTTAAGAGTTTATTCGGAAGAGTTTATTCGGAACAGCTCTATAAACATTTTTTCGTGATGCCCCGACTTTCTATCTAATTACATTTACATGATTCGTTTAATCAGGTAATATTAATTACAGAGAAATTATTTTATAGAATAGCATGTCATATCACTTAATCCGGCAAAAGACACGACAACAACACCATGATGATCGACCTCCTGAATCTCCCGCCACTAAAAAAAGGAACATTCAACAAAAATTCCTTCGACCCGTAGAGCTGTTGAGAGCGCCCAGTATGTGTTGACATTTTTAGTAGCGATCACGTGGCCAGTAAGGCCGGAAAGAAGAGTAGGAGCAAGAGGCTAGGAAGACGAGGGGCCAAAGCAGGAGGACAAGGTGTGGAGGAAGACGAGGGGCCAGAGCAGGAGGACAATATGAGGAGGAAGACGAGGGGCCAGAGCAGGAGGACAAGGTGGGGAGGAAGACGAGGGGCCAGAGCAGGAGGACAAGGTGGGGAGGAAGACGAGTGGCCAGAGCAGGAGGACAAGGTGGGGAGGAAGACGAGGGGCCAGAGCAGGAAGACAAGGTGGAAGGGAAGACGAGTGGCCAGAGCAGGAGGACAAGGTGTGGAGGAAGATGAGGGGCCAGAGCAGGAAGACAAGGTGGGGAGGAATATGAGTGGGCATAGCAGGAGGACAAGGTGGGGGGGAAGACGTCTGGCTTTGTGTGGTTTCTAATGGTGATGAATCTCTAGTTTGTTATTGAGAGGTTTATATAATATAATCACATCATGTAGTTAAAAAACGACTACTACTATTGCTACTACTACTAATACTGCTACTACTACTACTACTACTACTACTGCTATTGCTACTACTACTATTACTACTACTACTGCTTCTAATGCTACTACCACTACCACCACCACTACTACTTTGTTTTACTTGGAAGCCAGACAAGTCTTTCCTAGACAGACTACACCACCATTTTCTTTCATTAGAAGATGAACTTGTTCAACAACAGTTTGAATGAACAACTGAAATGTTGGGATGTAGTTTTCATACGATTCAAAATTAACAAATTCTGCATCCTGGTAGAAAGATGAAGTGTTAGTCAATCAAATTATATAATAATTAAATATATGAAGGTAACATCATAAGATAATTTTCTCAGATATCACCTTTTGTTTTATTAGATATTCATCTGTAAGATCCGTGGAGAGGTTGTATTCTTTATTTGGAGTTAGTTGGCAGTGAGAATTTGTTTCAATATAGATGTCTTTGTGTTAGGATATTTTATCAAGGTTTAAGATAAATGATTAAATAATTCTACCCAGAAACTTAACCATTAGGATTATTTGTTAGGTAGCATGTAGGGGGGTAGAAAGGAATGTCTGTGTGCGTGCCTAAAGAAAACTAAGTGGATCATTAACCTATGTTTGAACCGACTAAGCTATAACTCTGTGGAGATAAGGGAAGACAGCAAAAGCCCCTCCAGGTTTTCCGTATCGGGGGTGGGGGGGGACTGGAACTGTCAGCTAAATGGTAATAAACTGTGGTGAGACTTCAGGAGATAATCCAGATTAGTGTGTATGTATGTGCGTTAGTAATAGAAGGGATAAAAATAACGGTTTTGTATATGCACGTCAGAGATCTCTCGAGAATAAACGCTATTGATTAATTTGGACACGGGTCTATGTCTATTTTATGCAAATAAGGATCTTACAAATTCTTAGAAATGGACAGTGTTTGCTTTGTATAATTAAATTGGTAAATGAACATATAGGAAACAAATTCCTTCATCACTTTGTCTCCATTCTTTATTTTCCACTCCTCCTGTACCTTGGAATGTTTTCCTAAAATCACTTGTTATTCTTTGTTTAAATCAGAAAACATTATCCAAGTAATAACATTACCAAAATATGAATTTGTGGTTTAATGTCCTGTGTGTTTACCGCAGTGTGTGCTTGATTGAATTCAGCCAAAGTGGACTTTGACATTCATGATATGCTTACCTCCCTGATTTCTGGGAAGCAACAACACATTTAGGATGGACCTCTTTTTAGGAACAACTGGGGGTTTGTAGAACAGAACAACAAGACATGTTCTCGTATATGAATGGTGGTTAAGTCTTCATCCTCGACTTCACCATAAGCACAGAATCCACTGATCTTTATTATGACGTGTGTTTCTGTTATCTTTTGTGGAGGGATAAAATCCACGTTGTCATCAGTCACATGGGCTACAGACAGGAAGTCACATCCACCACCTGGGAAAGAAAGAGAACATTTAGAGCATTCTCAGATATACAGTATAACATTTGGCTTAGTGACGCCATTTCATAGCTGTAAACTGGTTCCCTAGAAAATATTCAGACCCCTTGACTTTTAACATTTTGTGACGTTAGTCTTATTCTAAAATTGATATAATAACAAATTTTCCTCATCAATCTACAAATAATACCCCATAATGACAAATCAAACCAGGTTTTTAGAAGTATTCAGACCCTTTGCTATGAGACTCGAAATTGATCATCCTTGAGATGTTTCTACAACTTGATTGGAGTCCAGCTGTGGTAAATTCAATTCATTGGACATGATTGGAAAGGCACACACCTGTTTATATAAAGGTCTGAATGTTGACAGTGCATTTCAGAGCAAAAACCAAGCCATGAGGTTGAAGGAATTGTCCGTAGAGCGCAGAGACAGGATTATGTCGAGGCACAGATCTGGGGAAGGGTACCAAAACATTTCTGCAGCATAGAAGGTCCCCAAAAACACAGTGGCCTCCATCTTAAATGGAAAGTTAGAACCACCAAGACTCTTCCTAGAGCTGGCCACTCGGACAAACTGAGCAATCAGGGGAGAAGGGCCTTGGTCAGGGAGGTGACCAAGAACCAGATGGTCACTCTGAAAGAGCTCCAGAGTTCCTCTGTGGAGATGGGAGAACCTTCCAGAAGGACAACCATCTCTGCATCACTCCACCAGTCAGGCCTTTATGGTAGAATGGCCAGACGGAAGCCACACCTCAGTAAAAGGCACATGACAGCCTGCTTGGAGTTTGCCAAAAGGCTCCTAAAGGACAGACCATGAGAAACAAGATTCTCTGGTCTAATGAAATAAAGATTTAACTCTTTGGCCTGAATGCCAAGCGTCACGTCTGGAGGAAACCTGGGACCATACCTATGGTGAAGCATGGTGGTGGCAGCATCATGCTGTGGGGATGTTTTTCAGCGGAAGGGACTGGGAGACTAGTCAGGATCGAGGGAAAGATGAACGGAGCAAAGTACAGAGAGATCCTTGATCCAGAGGACGTCAGATTTGGGTGAGAAGGTTTTACCTTCCAACAGGACAACAACCCTAAGCACACAGCTAAGACAACACAGGAGTGGCTTCAGGACAAGTATCTGAATGTGCTTCAGTGGCCCAGCCAGATCTTGAACCAGATCTAACATCTCTGGAGAGAAATAACATTTCATTTGAATCGTTTTCAGACACCAATACCTTTTAGCATCTTCAAACTAAACGTTGTCATGTTTTAAAGAAGCCTGGGTAAGGCCAATTTTTAGCAACCTTAGTCCAACCACTAGCGACGTCGTCAAGGTGTTTGGAACTCTTACCATAATGGTTTTGGCTCGACAGTTGCTGGACCCAAATGGGAGCCCCGGATTCGCTACAACATAAGCCTATTAATACATATAGGTTTTTAAAAGAAGAATATAACAGAAAAATGCTTCATGATCATAGTTCAACTGTCACACCCCATCGTAACCCAAAAGATAAGCTGATTTTACCACATTGTTTAGAAACAATGTAATTGTTAACAAACACCATATAGCCTCCAATACATACAACGTTAAACTCATGGATCGTTAGTCGTTGCATCCATCTCTCTGTTTATGAATGTGAGTGTTTACATTTCTCCACCCTGTTTAACAAAACAGAGGTGGGGTAAATGCGTTGTAGTTTAAACGACAGATTGCTCCTTTAAGCTTGACTCCATGAACTAAAACTGGACCTAGAGTAGTCATCTAGCTCAGCTGGTAGAGCAAGGTGCTTAGTGCTTACAATGCCATGATGGGGGCCCAGGACCGAGTTTGGGAAACCCTGGCTTGATGTTGGCAACAAAAATACATTATTAACACTCTGATGACACCCAGTGGACAAAAGAAACAGTGCCAGCACCACTACTAACATAATGAAAACAGTCTGAAGACAGGCTATTCCGTTCCTATTTTACACATATGCCTAATATGAACAAAAGGTCACAATCCCTAGCAGGCCTACGGTCAGTTATGTCAACAGCCAAAGTGTAATAACAGGTTATAACACATCACCCCTATTTCTCTACGTGTGGTAATTTGGTAGTTCAACTGTAGTTCTGTTTTTCTATCATAATTACACTGCATAAAAACAACTTGTTTGGACACTGGTTGATAGCAGTTATACACAATAATTCCTTTTTAATGTCTGTTAACAGTTCCATTGGAATTGTCCCGCAACCAGGAAATTCATTAACTCATTTCCCTTGGGGGGAAAAATCTTAGTTGTCAGCGGGAGGAGGTCGGAAATGGTGGCGAGTAGTGCGGACGAAATGGAGGAAACGGAGAAAAAGTTGGTGAAGCAACAGCTGAATGAGAACAATATGAGTGTCAGTTGTGATGGTATGGAGCGGGAGGATGAGGGTCAAGGACAGGAACGGTCTGTAGTGGAAAGACATAGGAAGAAGAGAGATCATGATACAGAAAGCAGTGGAGCGTCTAGTAAAGAAAGCATAAAGAGGTCCAAGGTAGGAAGCAAGAGCAGTGATGTGTTGGAGTGGAAAGTGGTGATAGTGTTTAATGAGACCACAGGGCCTCACTTACACCTTATCTGACTAACTAATGCTGAAAAATAGATTGGGTTGTAGAGAATCAGAGGACCATGAACGTAATAAGAAATCGGTAGTAACCACTACAGAATATCCGGTCAGAACAAGGAAGAGGTGGATGTCCAGGTTGAGGTGAGTTTAATGGTAGAAGATGTCCACTTTCACACACATCTGACCACTCCTGGTTCAGATAACTGAGAATCATGTCCAGTGAGACATTAACTATGTGGTGTTTAGATGCACAATTAAACATCAGACATTCAGGGATTCAGTCCACAGGAGGAAAAGTTCAGCAGGAAGGAAACTGTGGATGTGCTCATCAGGATGGGGAAAGCACGTTTCTGACCACATAGTGTGCTGGGGTGATAGACTAACTGAAACTGAAGTCCCGGGAATCAAGGCTGCTGATAGGCTGAACAAGATGTGGTGATAAGAATTTGGCGTGGCCTTGACCAATAAGACACTAACAAAAGTGGGGGTTCTCTGAATAGGATACTAAGCTGCCCGACCAGAACTAACCATAAAGGATGGCTAGAATCAGCTGACTGAAGCTGGCCGTTTTAACAAATGCCGTAGAGAAAGAGGCAGGTGAAGTGGAATTAACTCTGTTCATTGGAAATAGTAGATGTTAAAATTGTGTGGTAGCCAGGCTCAGCAAGAGACGATTCTGAAAATAGACAAGTTTAATGAGAAGACGATTAAAAACCAAGTTCCTGGTGCTTCTGCTAGGTTGAGGGGAGTTGTCACTGGTGTCCCAATATCTATTTCCACAGATGATATTAAAGAACATGTGAAGGGAGGCAGAGGGATTGAGGCCAGAAGGTTCATCAGTAGGAACGAGGGTTAAAGAAAGAAAAGCTTATCAGTGATTCTGAGGTTTGAGAAGGGTTTGCCGGGAAAAGTACATATAGGATTCCGAAGTTTAAATGTTAGAGAATTTGTCCCATATGCACTGCAGGGTTTTAAATGCCAAAGAATTGGACATGTAGCTGCCAAGTGTGGAGAGGAACATGATGACGGTGAATGTGGAAGCAATGTGAAGGTTAAGTGCTGTAATTGTGGGGGAGAACACAGAGCAGCATTTGGTGGATGCCAGGTACAGAGAGAGGATAGAGAGGCTCAGAGATATAGGATCAGTCATGACGTATCATATGCAGTAAAACAGATTGGTAGAACTACAGTGAGGACTGATGGAGCTGACATGGAGGTACCTGTAGTAAGTGGACCTGCTGTCAGACTGATGGAGCTGACATGGAGGTACCTGTAGTAAGTGGACCTACTGTCAGACTGATGGAGCTGACATGAATGTACCTGTAGTAAGTGGACCTACTGATGGAGCTGACATGGATGTACCTTTTTGTAAGTGGACCTACTGTCAGACTGATGGAGCTGACATGGAGGTACCTGTAGTAAGTGGACCTACTGTCAGACTGATGGAGCTGACATGGAGGTACCTGTAGTAAGTGGACCTACTGTCAGACTGATGGAGCTGACATGGATGTACCTGTAGTAAGTGGGCCTACTGTCAGACTGATGGAGCTGACATGGATGTACCTGTAGTAAGTGGACCTACTGCCAGACTGATGGAGCTGACATGGATGTACCTGTAGTAAGTGGACCTACTGTCAGACTGATGGAGCTGACATGGATGTTCCTGTAGTAAGTGGACCTACTGTCAGACTGATGGAGCTGACATGGAGGTACCTGTAGTAAGTGGACCTACTGTCAGACTGATGGAGCTGACATGAAGGTACCTGTAGTAAGTGGACCTACTGTCAGACTGATGGAGCTGACATGGATGTACCTGTAGTAAGTGGACCTACTGATGGAGCTGACATGGATGTACCTGTAGTAAGTGGACCTACTGTCAGACTGATGGAGCTGACATGGCGGTACCTGTAGTAAGTGGACCTACTGATGGAGCTGACATGGAGGTACCTGTAGTAAGTGGACCTACTGTCAGACTGATGGAGCTGACATGGATGTACCTGTAGTAAGTGGACCTACTGTCAGACTGATGGAGCTGACATGGATGTACCTGTAGTAAGTGGACCTACTGTCAGACTGATGGAGCTGACATAGATGTACCTGTAGTAAGTGGACCTACTGATGGAGCTGATATGGAGGTTCCTGTAGTAAGTGGACCTACTGTCAGACTGATGGAGCTGACATGGATGTACCTGTAGTAAGTGGACCTACTGTCAGACTGATGGAGCTGACATGGAGGTACCTGTAGTAAGTGGACCTACTGTCAGACTGATGGAGCTGACATGGATGTACCTGTAGTAAGTGGACCTACTGTCAGACTGATGGAGCTGACATGGAGGTACCTGTAGTAAGTGGACCTACTGTCGGGTCTTGTGTTTCTGCTGGTCCTGGTTTGGTTTGGAGGTCTGTTCAGAAATATTATGCTCATAAATGTGTGGTGTCAAAGGAAACTTTGATAATGAATAAAGTTGACTTCATAGTTTTTATCAATACAACTCTGGTTGTGGAAAGCAGAAATGACAGGTTGAAGGTTATTGTGAAGACGGAAAAATATATATTGGTGGTAACAAACGGTTGTTGACATGCTGAACAATCCTAAAGCTGGAGTGTTATAGATAAAGCTTAATAGGGTTGGGGGGAGGGTGTGGTAGAAGTTAAAGATTTATTTGGTTTTGAATTGTATTTTCGTGGTAGTACAGAATTAGTCAAATCATGATTGATTCCAGGACAGGAGTTGGCGTCACTTTAAACGTTTGTTTGCGGACCGGATTTGGTGGCACTTTAAACGTTTGTTTGCGGAAATGCCATGAAGAAGAAAACGTCGCCAAAAACACAACGTCAATACCGGAAATACTACACGAACAAAGAGGAGAACAACATGAGACTCACTCGTATCGATTGAGCTGTGGACAAACGTTTCTAAGGATACACTTCGCGGTGAGTTGATGCCTATTCCGCAGCTAGTTAGCTAGATTAATTGATCAAACTACTTTGTATGCGTTGTTCGTTGGCAACCTTGTACTTTATGACGTTTTTGTAACCGATTCATGTTGGAACGTTCCACAAATAGAGCGCTAGACTAGTAACCGGAAGGTTGCTATATCGAATCAATGACCTGACAAGGTAAACATCTGTCGTTTTGCCCCTGGACAAGGCAGTTAACCCACTGTTCCTAGGCCGTCATTGTAAATAAGAAAGTGCATTTAACTGACTTGCCTAGTTAAATAAGGGATGAATAAAAAATTATACACACACACACACACACACACAAATGTCACCATGTGACGAGGGGGGTCAATGTGCGCGCCCCCGCGGAAGTCTAATTAGTGTAACATATATTTTTAAATAAAAATCCGTCCGTTTAACCCAAAGATACAGTATCAGTTTTTTTGCATTGGATACGTCTCTATCCGCCGCATCGACCTGTTGAAAGGTGACAGAGTGGTGCTTGTCAGACCATGAGACGTCCTGAAAATCTGTCTTCTCACAAAATTGTCTGTGGGGAAAGACGAGACTGAGAAATATGGGGTTCTCCGTTTTCCTCTACAAGCGTCTTGGGACTTGTCTGAGGTCGGTACAGCCGATCTGCTAACTTTTGTCTGTAGCGCCTGGACAGTTTGAGCTACACACTAATATGACCCCCTGTGTAAAGGTGAGACTCATGAACACGTCGGTTGTTTTGATCTTGGACGCCCACAGGCCTCACAAGACTCGTTTGAAGGTCCCACGGGACCAGTCGAAAACACTTTTGTATATATAGTGTGTTTCCATAAATATGTGGACACCCCCGACTGGGCTTAGACTCTTATGGGTTTTAAAAGTTGGTTGAAAAAAATAATACTTAATGTTCCTTATGTTGTCTTTTTGCAAACACAATACATTTTCGACTTTGAGCATCACATAAATTTGTTTGGTTGAAATGTCGTGGAAATTATGTTGATTCAACCAGTTTTGCCAGGTTTTAATGTCTATGGTTGTTGCCAAGCGGGTTGCCTGATGAAATGCAATAACATGTGACGTTATAGTTCTCAGGCCAACATTAAAATGTATAAATTCTAATATTACTATGAATTCATAATGTATTAATATCCTATTAATTCATAGGTGTCACTTTGCATGTCGTTAGAAGGAGTGAAAAAGGCTGAACTTGGTTAATCTACATTGTAGCTGGTCAACTTTTGCGATTTCAATCTCACAACATTTCTCCATCGAGACAAAATTGCATTTTCAACAATGACGGTCTCATCCATAACGCTTTATTCATTTACCAGACCCTACTGTGATATCAACCAGTTATAGTGACGTGTGTGTGGTGGTGGGGGTTTAAAAATCACTTTCTAATGTGGTCCTAAATGGAAAAGACAGGACACTGTTTGTGTTTGTTTGTTCGTAGGAGGTAGCTGCTTCAGAGATGGAACAGAAGCCAGCAGAGAGGTACGAGCCGGCCAGCCCCCGCTCTGGAATGTGAGTGGACTTTGAGTATACGCTATATATACAAAATTATGTGGACACCTCTTCACATTATTCGGCTATTTCAGCCACACTCTTTGCAGACAGGTGTATAAAATCGATCACACAGCCATGCAATCTCCATAAACAAACATTGGCAGTAGAATGGCCTTACTGAAGATCTCAGTGACTTTCAATGTGGCACCGTCATAGGATGTCACCTTTCCTACAAGTCAGTTCATCTGTCCTCAATTGCAACACACACCACCGAGTTCCAAACTGCCTCTGGAAGCAACGTCCGCACAAGAACTGTTGGCCGGGAGCTTCATGAAATGGGTTTCCATGGCCGAGCAGCCGCACACAAGCCTAAGATCACCATGCTCAATGCCAAGCGTCGGCTGGAGTGGTGTAAAGCTAGCTGCCATTGGACTCAGGAGCAGTGGAAACGCGTTCTCTGTAGGGATGAATTAACCTTCACCATCTGGCAGTCTGGCAGACAAATCTGGCTTTGGCGGATGCCAGGGGAACGCTACCTGCCCCTCTGCATAGTGTCGACTGTAAAGTTTGGTGGAGGAGGAATAATGGTCTGGGGCTGTTTTTCATGGTTCGGACTAGGCCCCTAAGTTCCAGTGAAATCTTAAAGGGAAATCCTAAAGCTACAGCATACAATGACATTCTAGACAAGTCTGCGCTTCCAACTTTGTGGCAATTGTTTGGGGAAGGCCCTTTCCTGTTTCAGCATGACAATGCCCCCATGCACAAAGCGAGTTCCATACTGAAATGATTTGTCGAGATTGGTGTGGAAGAACTTGACTGGCCTTCACAGAGCCCTGACCTCAACCCCATCGAACACCTTTTGGGATGAATTGGGACAGCGACCGAGAGCCAGGACTAATCGCCCAACGTCAGTGCCCAACCTCACTAATACTCTTGTGGTTGAATGGAAGCAAGTCCCCTTTGCAGTGTTCCAACATCTAGTGGAAAGCCTTCCCAGATGAGTGGAGGCTGTTATAGCAGCAAAGGGGAACCAACTCCATACTAGGTTGTCACTGGTGAGATTCATTATGAGTCTAATGGTGGTGCTGTAGGGGAACAGAACAGTGTAGTGACCACAGCATGTGGTGGTGCTGTAGGGGAACAGAACAGTGTAGTGACCACAGCATGTGGTGGTGGGGTAGGGGAACAGAACAGTGTAGTGACCACAGCATGTGGTGGTGGTGTAGGGGAACAGAACAGTGTAGTGACCACAGCATGTGGTGGTGTAGGGGAACAGAACAGTGTAGTGACCACAGCATGTGGTGGTGGTGTAGGGGAACAGAACAGTGTAGTGACCACAGCATGTGGTGGTGGTGTAGGGGAACAGAACAGTGTAGTGACCACAGCATGTGGTGGTGGTGTAGGGGAACAGAACAGTGTAGTGACCACAGCATGTGGTGGTGTAGGGGAACAGAACAGTGTAGTGACCACAGCATGTGGTGGTGGTGGTGTAGGGGAACAGAACAGTGTAGTGACCACAGCATGTGGTGGTGGTGTAGGGGAACAGAACAGTGTAGTGACCACAGCATGTGGTGGTGGTGTAGGGGAACAGTGAAGTGACCACAGCATGTGGTGGTGGTGTAGAGGAACAGTGAAGTGACCACAGCATGTGGTGGTGGTGTAGAGGAACAGTGAAGTGACCACAGCATGTGGTGGTGGTGTAGGGGAACAGAACAGTGTAGTGACCACAGCATGTGGTGGTGGTGTAGGGGAACAGAACAGTGTGGTGACCACAGCATGTGGTGGTGGTGTAGGGTAACAGAACAGTGTAGTGACCACAGCATGTGGTGGTGGTGTAGGGGAACAGAACAGTGTAGTGACCACAGCATGTGGTAGTGGTGTAGGGGAACAGAACAGTGTGGTGACCACAGCATGTGGTGGTGGTGTAGGGGAACAGAACAGTGTGGTGACCACAGCATGTGGTGGTGGTGTAGGGGAACAGAACAGTGTAGTGACCACAGCATGTGGTGGTGGTGTAGGGGAACAGAACAGTGAAGTGACTGTTTCCTGTGTCCAGGTTGACCCGGTCTGGAGAGAAGTGTCGTGATCTGGAGACTGAGATCTCTAGTCTGGAGGGGAACCTGGAGGTGCTGAATGTGGGAAAGGTAAGACTAGTGGCCATGTCTAAAGTCAATGTGAGCAAACCACATACAGTAGATCACAGTATTCTCTGAAGACACTGCAGTGTGTGTGTGTGTTAAGGTTCCTAATGTGATGTATTTCATGATCATATGAGATATTGAGAGACCTGTATATATGTTCTAGTACGTCTTAAAAATATTAATACATTAATGATCTTTATTTGATATCACTAGTCAGTTTTTATATTCTCGTCCTTACATCATATCATCTTTGTTGTTTTAGAGACCCTCCATGTTGTATGTTCCTGCTCTGCTGCTGACCACTCTGAAGGAGCTCACTGAAGAACAGCTGAAGACATTTCAGTCTCACCTGACTAGGGGCTGGACGTTAGTCTTTCCTCTCATCCCAGACAGCCAGCTGAAGAACACTAACAGACAGGACACAGTGGATCAGATGGTGAAGGGATACGGCCCTGAGAGAGCTGTGAGGAACACAGTGATGTTCCTGAGGAGGATGAAGCTGGATGATCTGCCAGAGAAGTTACAGAGAGATCACAGTGCAGGTAACATAGACAGAATGTACATCAATCTATACATCACCATCACAGTTCAGTGTAGGTCTAACCAGAAAGAACATTCAACTGACTTCATAATAACATTCAGCAGACCCCTCTTTTATAATGTGTATTCATGATGTATCCAGGTGACCCCATTATGATTAAACAACAATCCAACATTCATTACATTCCATACATACAGTCACCAATACAGTAGGGAAGATTTCACAAACAGATGAGACTTTCTAATCATGACTGTATATCTCTTCCTGAGCTTCCTAATCTGGAAGATGAACCAGAATGATCTGGCAGAGAAGTTAGAGATCAGAGAAGTAGGATTGTAAACAAGGACCCTAAATGACTCTCTGTCCCCCCTCCTATCTTCCCCTCTATTTCCCCTGTTTTTCCCTCTTTCTCAGGTACTGCCACTTCCTCATACAAGTTATTTGACCAACCCAGGCACCGACCCATCTTCTCCCCAATGGAACCCGAATACCATCATCACTCATTCTCCTCCTCCTTGTTTCAACCTGGTTCGTCTAAGAAGTTGTTGTCGTTATCTTCTGCTAGTAGTTCAGGACAGCTCATCTCACAGGTAAGAGGACGGTTAGAGAAGTGTAGGATCACTTCTACCCTCATATGTTACATCACCTGTACTCACTGTCATAGTCAGTTCTACCCTCATATGTTAAACACCTGTACTCACTGTTATAGTCAGTTCTACCCTCATATGTTAAACACCTGTACTCACTGTCATAGTCAGTTCTACAGTTCTACCCTCATATGTTACATCACCTGTACTCACTGTTATAGTCAGTTCTACCCTCATATGTTAAACACCTGTACTCACTGTCATAGTCAGTTCTACAGTTCTACCCTCATATGTTACATCACCTGTACTCACTGTTATAGTCAGTTCTACCCTCATATGTTAAACACCTGTACTCACTGTCATAGTCAGTTCTACAGTTCTACCCTCATATGTTACATCACCTGTACTCACTGTTATAGTCAGTTCTACCCTCATATGTTAAACACCTGTACTCACTGTCATAGTCAGTTCTACAGTTCTACCCTCATATGTTACATCACCTGTACTCACTGTCATAGTCAGTTCTACCCTCATATGTTACACACCTGTACTCACTGTCATAGTCAGTTCTACCCTCATATGTTAAAACACCTGTACTCACTGTCATAGTCAGTTCTACCCTCATATGTTAAAACACCTGTACTCACTGTCATAGTCAGTTCTACCCTCATATGTTAAACACCTGTACTCACTGTTATAGTCAGTTCTACCCTCATATGTTAAACACCTGTACTCACTGTTATAGTCAGTTCTACCTTCATATGTTACACACCTGTACTCACTGTCATAGTCAGTTCTACCCTCATATGTTACACACCTGTACTCACTGTCATAGTCAGTTCTACCCTCATATGTTAAAACACCTGTACTCACTGTCATAGTCAGTTCTACCCTCATATGTTAAAACACCTGTACTCACTGTCATAGTCAGTTCTACCCTCATATGTTAAACACCTGTACTCACTGTTATAGTCAGTTCTACCCTCATATGTTAAAACACCTGTACTCACTGTTATAGTCAGTTCTACCCTCATATGTTATAACACCTGTACTCACTGTTATAGTCAGTTCTACCCTCATATGTTACATCACCTGTACTCACTGTCATAGTCAGTTCTACCCTCATATGTTAAACACCTGTACTCACTGTTATAGTCAGTTCTACCCTCATATGTTAAACACCTGTACTCACTGTTATAGTCAGTTCTACCCTCATATGTTAAACACCTGTACTCACTGTTATAGTCAGTTCTACCCTCATATGTTAAACACCTGTACTCACTGTTATAGTCAGTTCTACCCTCATATGTTAAACACCTGTACTCACTGTCATAGTCAGTTCTACCCTCATATGTTAAACACCTGTACTCACTGTTATAGTCAGTTCTACCTTCATATGTTAAACACCTGTACTCACTGTTATAGTCAGTTCTACCCTCATATGTTAAACACCTGTACTCACTGTTATAGTCAGTTCTACCCTCATATGTTAAACACCTGTACTCACTGTCATAGTCAGTTCTACCCTCATATGTTAAAACACCTGTACTCACTGTTATAGTCAGTTCTACAGTTCTACCCTCATATGTTAAACACCTGTACTCACTGTTATAGTCAGTTCTACCCTCATATGTTACATCACCTGTACTCACTGTTATAGTCAGTTCTACCCTCATATGTTAAACACCTGTACTCACTGTCATAGTCAGTTCTACAGTTCTACCCTCATATGTTACATCACCTGTACTCACTGTTATAGTCAGTTCTACCCTCATATGTTAAACACCTGTACTCACTGTTATAGTCAGTTCTACCTTCATATGTTACACACCTGTACTCACTGTCATAGTCAGTTCTACCCTCATATGTTACACACCTGTACTCACTGTCATAGTCAGTTCTACCCTCATATGTTAAAACACCTGTACTCACTGTCATAGTCAGTTCTACCCTCATATGTTAAACACCTGTACTCACTGTTATAGTCAGTTCTACCCTCATATGTTAAAACACCTGTACTCACTGTTATAGTCAGTTCTACCCTCATATGTTATAACACCTGTACTCACTGTTATAGTCAGTTCTACCCTCATATGTTACATCACCTGTACTCACTGTCATAGTCAGTTCTACCCTCATATGTTAAACACCTGTACTCACTGTTATAGTCAGTTCTACCCTCATATGTTAAACACCTGTACTCACTGTCATAGTCAGTTCTACCCTCATATGTTAAAACACCTGTACTCACTGTTATAGTCAGTTCTACAGTTCTACCCTCATATGTTAAACACCTGTACTCACTGTTATAGTCAGTTCTACCCTCATATGTTACATCACCTGTACTCACTGTTATAGTCAGTTCTACCCTCATATGTTAAACACCTGTACTCACTGTCATAGTCAGTTCTACAGTTCTACCCTCATATGTTAAAACACCTGTACTCACTGTTATAGTCAGTTCTACAGTTCTACCCTCATATGTTACATCACCTGTACTCACTGTTATAGTCAGTTCTACCCTCATATGTTAAACACCTGTACTCACTGTCATAGTCAGTTCTACAGTTCTACCCTCATATGTTAAAACACCTGTACTCACTGTTATAGTCAGTTCTACCCTCATATATTACATCACCTGTACTCACTGTTATAGTCAGTTCTACAGTTCTACACTCATATGTTAAAACACCTGTACTCACTGTTATAGTCAGTTCTACAGTTCTACACTCATATGTTAAAACACCTGTACTCACTGTTATAGTCAGTTCTACAGTTCTACACTCATATGTTAAAACACCTGTACTCACTGTTATAGTCAGTTCTACAGTTCTACACTCATATGTTAAAACACCTGTACTCACTGTTATAGTCAGTTCTACAGTTCTACACTCATATGTTAAACACCTGTACTCACTGTCATAGTCAGTTCTACAGTTCTACCCTCATATATTAAAACACCTGTACTCACTGTTATAGTCAGTTCTACAGTTCTACCCTCATATGTTACATCACCTGTACTCACTGTTATAGTCAGTTCTACAGTTCTACCCTCATATGTTAAAACACCTGTACTCACTGTTATAGTCAGTTCTACCCTCATATGTTAAAACACCTGTACTCACTGTTATAGTCAGTTCTACCCTCATATGTTACATCACCTGTACTCACTGTTATAGTCAGTTCTACAGTTCTACCCTCATATATTAAAACACCTGTACTCACTGTTATAGTCAGTTCTACAGTTCTACACTCATATGTTACATCACCTGTACTCACTGTCATAGTCAGTTCTACAGTTCTACCCTCATATGTTAAAACACCTGTACTCACTGTTATAGTCAGTTCTACAGTTCTACCCTCATATGTTAAACACCTGTACTCACTGTTATAGTTAGTTCTACACTCATATGTTAAAACACCTGTACTCACTGTTATAGTCAGTTCTACAGTTCTACACTCATATGTTAAAACACCTGTACTCACTGTTATAGTCAGTTCTACAGTTCTACACTCATATGTTAAAACACCTGTACTCACTGTTATAGTCAGTTCTACAGTTCTACACTCATATGTTAAAACACCTGTACTCACTGTTATAGTCAGTTCTACAGTTCTACACTCATATGTTAAAACACCTGTACTCACTGTTATAGTCAGTTCTACCCTAATATGTTAAAACACCTGTACTCACTGTCATAGTCAGTTCTACCCTCATATGTTAAAACACCTGTACTCACTGTCATAGTCAGTTCTACAGTTCTACCCTCATATGTTAAACACCTGTACTCACTGTCATAGTCAGTTCTACCCTCATATGTTACATCACCTGTACTCACTGTCATAGTCAGTTCTACCCTCATATGTTACACACCTGTACTCACTGTCATAGTCAGTTCTACAGTTCTACCCTCATATGTTAAACACCTGTACTCACTGTCATAGTCAGTTCTACCCTCATATGTTACACACCTGTACTCACTGTCATAGTCAGTTCTACACTTCTACCCTCATATGTTAAACACCTGTAATCACTGTCATAGTCAGTTCTACCCTCATATGTTAAACACCTGTACTCAATGTCATAGTCAGTTCTACCCTCATATGTTACATCACCTGTACTCAATGTCATAGTCAGTTCTACCCTCATATGTTAAAACACCTGTACTCACTGTCATAGTCAGTTCTACAGTTCTACCCTCATATGTTAAAGACCTGTACTCACTGTCATAGTCAGTTCTACAGTTCTACCCTCATATGTTAAAACACCTGTACTCACTGTCATAGTCAGTTCTACAGTTCTACCCTCATATGTTAAAACACCTGTACTCACTGTCATAGTCAGTTCTACAGTTCTACCCTCATATGTTAAACACCTGTACACATGTACATCTCTCTCGCATTCCTCCCTCACAGCATCACATGCCCATGGTTTCCTCTTCCTCCTCCTCCCCTTCATCACACATGACAGTGTAATGTTCTGCTGAACCACCAGGGGGCCCTAGAGACAAGGATCAGTGTAATGTCCTGCTGAACCACCAGGGGGCCCTAGAGACAAGGATCAGTGTAATGTCCTGCTGAACCACCAGGGGGCCCTAGAGACAAGGATCAGTAATATCCTGCTGAACCACCAGGGGGCCCTAGAGACAAGGATCAGTGTAATGTACTGCTGAACCACCAGGGGGCCCTAGAGACAAGGATCAGTAATGTCCTGCTGAACCACCAGGGGGCACTAGAGACAAGGATCAGTGTAATGTCCTGCTGAACCACCAGGGGGCCCTAGAGACAAGGATCAGTAATGTCCTGCTGAACCACCAGGGGGCCCTAGAGACAAGGATCAGTGTAATGTCCTGCTGAACCACCAGGGGGCCCTAGAGACAAGGATCAGTAATGTCCTGCTGAACCACCAGGGGGCACTAGAGACAAGGATCAGTGTAATGTCCTGCTGAACCACCAGGGGGCCCTAGAGACAAGGATCAGTAATGTCCTGCTGAACCACCAGGGGGCCCTAGAGACAAGGATCAGTGTAATGTCCTGCTGAACCACCAGGGGGCCCTAGAGACAAGGATCAGTAATGTCCTGCTGAACCACCAGGGGGCCCTAGAGACAAGGATCAGTGTAATATCCTGCTGAACCACCAGGGGGCCCTAGAGACAAGGATCAGTAATGTCCTGCTGAACCACCAGGGGGCCCTAGAGACAAGGATCAGTGTAATGTCCTGCTGAACCACCAGGGGGCCCTAGAGACAAGGATCAGTAATGTCCTGCTGAACCACCAGGGGGCACTAGAGACAAGGATCAGTGTAATGTCCTGCTGAACCACCAGGGGGCCCTAGAAACAAGGATCAGTAATGTCCTGCTGAACCACCAGGGGGCCCTAGAGACAAGGATCAGTGTAATGTCCTGCTGAACCACCAGGGGGCCCTAGAGACAAGGATCAGTAATGTCCTGCTGAACCACCAGGGGGCCCTAGAGACAAGGATCAGTGTAATATCCTGCTGAACCACCAGGGGGCCCTAGAGACAAGGATCAGTGTAATGTCCTGCTGAACCACCAGGGGGCCCTAGAGACAAGGATCAGTAATGTCCTGCTGAACCACCAGGGGGCACTAGAGACAAGGATCAGTGTAATGTCCTGCTGAACCACCAGGGGGCCCTAGAGACAAGGATCAGTAATGTCCTGCTGAACCACCAGGGGGCCCTAGAGACAAGGATCAGTGTAATGTCCTGCTGAACCACCAGGGGGCCCTAGAGACAAGGATCAGTAATGTCCTGCTGAACCACCAGGGGGCCCTAGAGACAAGGATCAGTGTAATATCCTGCTGAACCACCAGGGGGCCCTAGAGACAAGGATCAGTGTAATGTCCTGCTGAACCACCTGGGGGCCCTAGAGACAAGGATCAGTAATGTCCTGCTGAACCACCAGGGGGCCCTAGAGACAAGGATCAGTAATGTCCTGCTGAACCACCAGGGGGCCCTAGAGACAAGGATCAGTAATGTCCTGCTGAACCACCAGGGGGCCCTAGAGACAAGGATCAGTGTAATGTCCTGCTGAACCACCAGGGGGCCCTAGAGACAGGGATAAGTGTCCTACATAGGGTTGCAAAATTGCTGAATATTTTAATAAATTCCCTCGTTTTCCCAAAATCCCTGGTGGAGGATTCCCTGAATCAGGAAGGTATAGCAGGAAACATATATTTTGTATGCATTCTTCATATCTTAAATAAATCCTATAAAGCCAAGAGTCAAAATATTATGTCATTACAAATACAACCTGTGGTCCAACTGGAAACATAAAGAACAAGATCATATCAGAGATGTTATATTGACTTCGCAGCTCGATTAGAATGGTTTAACAATGGTCTCTTGACTGACTCTCACACCTATTTTGGTTTGGTGTCAGTTTGTCCTCAAGAGGGCGACTCACTACTAGAGACCTATAGGTAGGATGTGTCATGGGCTGGGCTGCTCAAAACTAAAGGAAACGGTAGCGCTCTGCCACAAGGCTTCATTATTTTACTGTCGGCTGGCTGCGCCTGGAGTGTCTGAAAATGGACTCATCAAAAGTAAGACAATATAGTTTGGAAAGGAAAACTTAGTATGTTGCTATTTTTATCTGTAAACGTCCCTGAAAAGTTTGTTGATACAGTTAAGTAGGCTACATTGTATCCGTTTCATATTTGATTTACAGCAACATGGAAGTGCGAAATTGACTCGATCAAAGTATCGGAAAAAGTAATTTACATGATGAAATGCAAGAACATGTGATGTAATAGACATTATTGTAGGCCTATGAACTACATATTCTAATTTTGCTATGAATTCATAACGCAGTAATATCATATTAATTCATAGCTAGCACTTGACACGTCATTCGAAGGAGTGAAGAAAGCGGATATCGTTTATAATTAACTTTGTGACGTTAACTGGTAAACTGTTGAGATTTCAATCAAGAGATGTTGTCAAGAGACATAGTGTTCTCAACAATGACTGTCTCATCCATTAAGTTTTATTACACGCCTAGACCCTCAATGTGGTCCTCAATAGAAAATACTTCAGTCAAGACAGATTGTGTGTGTGTGTGTAGGAGGTAGCTGCCTCTGGGAAGGAAAGGAAGCCAGCAGGGGAGGAGAGTGAAGAGCCGTCCAGCGAACTCCCCAGCCCCTCTTCTGGAATGTGAGTGAACACAGAGTATATTAGTCCAGGGTGCGAATTATTGGGGAGCCCAAATAAACCGTCAGGGTTGGGTAGATTACTTTCTAAATGTGATCAGTTACAAGTTACCTGTCCAAAAATGTAATCAGTAACGTAACTTTTGGATTACCCCCAAACTCAGTAATGTAATCTGATTACATTCTGTTACTTTTAGATTACTTTCCCTTTAAGAGACATTAGAAGAAGACAAAAATGCATGTGACCAATTGAACGACATCTATTGCAGGATAAATCAATGTTAAAGTTTACATAGCTGGCCAATTTGTAAGTCGCTCTGGATAAGAGCGTCTGTTAAATGTTAAATGTAATATATGGATGTTAAATTTGACTTTATGGGTTGGTTATGTAGGCTTCTTATAACCCATCACTTTCAACCCAATATAATAAAACTATTCAATTATATCTTTACATTAAAAACCAAAGTCTATCAGGATTCCAATAATGTTATACCCCTTGATGTTCAGGAATAGGACTTGGAAATATAGATTAGCCAAATCGTTTTACCTGAGCATGACCCCAAAACGAAGGACTTAGCCAGCCTACTCTGTTGTTTATGATGTTGTTGTCATGGAGGACTGATTGGGCTCATTGATTTGAGTTGAAAAATAAATGCTGTTCTCATGGAATGGCATGTTTTGCCAAGAGTGTGCAAAGCTGTCATCAAGGCAAAGGGTCGCTACTTTGAAGAATCTCAAATACAAAATATATTTTGATTCGTTCACTACATGATTCCTTCTGTGTTATTTCATAGTTTTGATGTCTTCACTATTATTCTACATTATAGAAAATAGTGAAATTAAAGAAAAACCATTGAATGAGTAAGTGTGTCCAAGCTTTTGACTGGTACTGTATATATAATTTATAAGTCCAAAAATGGATGTAACAACTACAGACTGGCCCTTTAAGCCTATCAAAAGTTTTAGCAAAAAAAGCCTCACTTTTATTCCATAGGCTGGGATCTGCACTATGCAGCTGTTGCAAGAGTGCATTTTTCAGCTTAAACTTCTTGAATTCAACCATTATTGGGTTCAAATACACATTTAGATTTGTGAACATCCATCCACAACAACCACAATCCGTAAGGTAAATGAGAGAGCAGCAGTGTGATTCACATCAATGCGCTATGTAGATCAATATTAAGTGATATCCGTATCGCCATCATCCTTACCTCGCAGCGTTTATTCAAGTTTGATACTGACAGCAGTCGCACCATTGGAAGACGTAGCTTAGACTGTAGCTTTCAAAAGCCTATTCCTGCTCTTTTCCCACGATCCATCAAACACATTTGGTGTGTCATCATAGTGGTCTCTGATTTGTGGTCAGACTCTCTCATGTGGAACAAACTTAAACTTGCGCCTTTTTTCAATGCTGATTTAAATGTCATTGAGATAACAGAGAAGTGTCAAAGATTTTTTGCCACAATGTTTTTAAAAGTAATCCTCAAAGTAATCATCTAGTTTTTCAAAAGTACCTGTAATCTGATTACAATATTTTTGCTGGTAATGAAATGGATTACAGTTTTTTTTGTAATCCCTTACATGGAATCTGTTACTCCCAACCCTGTAAACTCTCTCCCTGTCCATGAATGGTGTACTGTAGAATTCTATAGTAGACACAATGGGCATCCAATCCATCCAACAAGTATACGTTAATGACAGGAGGCCTATAATTGATTCTTTCTGTGAAAAGTATTTGATTTTACAATGGCAAATGTGACTCACCACCTGGATTTGGTCTTATGTAGCAAAATCTGAAATAGTGTTTTTTTTTACATTGGATAAAAGTAGAGACTCAGAGCTACTAAATGGTATTTCATACACTGCAGTTGAGGAACAATGGGAAAGTAATTCAGCTTTGAAAGTTGATAAACTTGTAAACTCACTTTTGTGTCGTCTTACCTTCAGCACTGATTGCCGGTCACAGTGAAAAAAGTAACTCTCCCAAAACTTTCAATACCTTTTTCAGAAAAAAGTGGGTCAACTGTGTTTTCTTGTGTTTACCCTCCACTAGACCTACACCACTGCTGGTAGCCTACACTCTCAGACGAGGCAATTGTACACACTTGAACACACCCAGAACAATATAATACATGAGTTGAATCAAAACATGTTTACACCCTAGTTCATGAGTTGAATCAAAACATGTTTACACCCTAGTTCATGAGTTGAATCAAAACATGTTTACACCCTAGTTCATGAGTTGAATCAAAACATGTTTACACCCTAGTTCATGAGTTGAATCAAAACATGTTTACACCCTAGTTCATGAGTTGAATCAAAACATGTTTACACCCTAGTTCATGAGTTGTCCATAATTCATGAATGCTTGGAGTCTTCACAGATCATGTGACATAAAACACTACCTTTCTTTCCTTACATTAATTACATTTGACAGTCCCTGGTAACATTGAATATATGAGTCTTCTGGTGCTGGAGAGATAATCAACTTTAAAAGTGGTGAATTGACCCTCTAACATCTCTTCTATACCTCTATTGCATCATCCTCATGAACTGACTGAAATGAATGTAGAACAGTGTAGTGACCACAGCATGTGGTGGTGGTGTAGGGGAACAGAACAGTGTAATGACCACAGCATGTGGTGGTGGTGTAGGGGAACAGAACAGTGTAGTGACCACAGCATGTGGTGGTGGTGTAGGGGAACAGAACAGTGTAGTGACCACAGCATGTGGTGGTGGTGTAGGGGAACAGAACAGTGTAATGACCACAGCATGTAGTGGTGGTGTAGGGGAACAGAACAGTGTAATGACCACAGCATGTAGTGGTGGTGTAGGGGAACAGAACAGTGTAGTGACCACAGCATGTGGTGGTGGTGTAGGGGAACAGAACAGTGTAGTGACCACAGCATGTGGTGGTGGTGTAGGGGAACAGAACAGTGTAGTGACCACAGCATGTGGTGGTGGTGTAGGGGAACAGAACAGTGTAGTGACCACAGCATGTGGTGGTGGTGGTGTAGGGGAACAGAACAGTGTAGTGACCACAGCATGTGGTGGTGGTGTAGGGGAACAGAACAGTGTAGTGACCACAGCATGTGGTGGTGGTGTAGGGGAACAGAACAGTGTAGTGACCACAGCATGTGGTGGTGGTGTAGGGGAACAGAACAGTGTAGTGACCACAGCATGTGGTGGTGGTGTAGGGGAACAGTGTAGTGACCACAGCATGTGGTGGTGGTGTAGGGGAACAGTGTAGTGACCACAGCATGTGGTGGTGGTGTAGGGGAACAGTGTAGTGACCACAGCATGTGGTGGTGGTGTAGGGGAACAGAACAGTGTAGTGACCACAGCATGTGGTGGTGGTGTAGGGGAACAGTGTAGTGACCACAGCATGTGGTGGTGGTGTAGGGGAACAGTGTAGTGACCACAGCATGTGGTGGTGGTGTAGGGGAACAGTGTAGTGACCACAGCATGTGGTGGTGGTGTAGGGGAACAGTGTAGTGACCACAGCATGTGGTGGTGTAGGGGAACAGTGTAGTGACCACAGCATGTGGTGGTGTAGGGGAACAGAACAGTGTAGTGACCACAGCATGTGGTGGTGGTGTAGGGGAACAGTGTAGTGACCACAGCATGTGGTGGTGGTGTAGGGGAACAGTGTAGTGACCACAGCATGTGGTGGTGCTGTAGGGGAACAGAACAGTGTAGTGACCACAGCATGTGGTGGTGGTGTAGGGAACAGAACAGTGTGGTGACCACAGTATGTGGTGGTGGTGTAGGGGAACAGAGCAGTGTAGTGACCACAGCATGTGGTGGTGGTGTAGGGGAACAGAGCAGTGTAGTGACCACAGTATGTGGTGGTGGTGTAGGGGAACAGAACAGTGTAGTGACCACAGCATGTGGTGGTGGTGTAGGGGAACAGAGCAGTGTAGTGACCACAGCATGTGGTGGTGGTGTAGGGGAACAGAGCAGTGTAGTGACCACAGTATGTGGTGTTGGTGTAGGGGAACAGAACAGTGTAGTGACCACAGTATGTGGTGGTGGTGTAGGGGAACAGAACAGTGTAGTGACCACAGCATGTGGTGGTGGTGTAGGGGAACAGAACAGTGTAGTGACCACAGCATGTGGTGGTGGTGTAGGGGAACAGAACAGTGTAGTGACCACAGCATGTGGTGGTGGTGTAGGGGAACAGAACAGTGTAGTGACCACAGCATGTGGTGGTGGTGTAGGGGAACAGAACAGTGTAGTGACCACAGCATGTGGTGGTGGTGTAGGGGAACAGAACAGTGTAGTGACCACAGCATGTGGTGGTGGTGTAGGGGAACAGAACAGTGTAGTGACCACAGCATGTGGTGGTGGTGTAGGGGAACAGAACAGTGTAGTGACCACAGCGTGTGGTGGTGGTGTAGGGAACAGAACAGTGTAGTGACCACAGCATGTGGTGGTGTAGGGGAACAGAACAGTGTAGTGACCACAGCATGTGGTGGTGGTGTAGGGGAACAGAGCAGTGTAGTGACCACAGCATGTGGTGGTGGTGTAGGGGAACAGAACAGTGTAGTGACCACAGCATGTGGTGGTGGTGTAGGGGAACAGAACAGTGTAGTGACCACAGCGTGTGGTGGTGGTGTAGGGAACAGAACAGTGTAGTGACCACAGCATGTGGTGGTGGTGTAGGGGAACAGTGTAGTGACCACAGCATGTGGTGGTGGTGTGGGGGAACAGAACAGTGTAGTGACCACAGCATGTGGTGGTGGTGCTGTAGGGGAACAGAACAGTGTAGCGACCACAGCATGTGGTGGTGGTGTAGGGGAACAGAACTTTGTAGCGACCACAGCATGTGGTGGTGGTGTAGGGAACAGAACAGTGTAGTGACCACAGCATGTGGTGGTGGTGTAGGGAACAGAACAGTGTAGTGACCACAGCATGTGGTGGTGGTGTAGGGGCACAGAACAGTGTAGTGACCACAGCATGTGGTGGTGGTGTAGGGGAACAGAACAGTGTAGTGACCACAGCATGTGGTGGTGGTGTAGGGGAACAGAACAGTGTAGTGACCACAGCATGTGGTGGTGCTGTAGGGGAACAGAACAGTGTAGTGACCACAGCATGTGGTGGTGGTGTAGGGGAACAGAACAGTGTAGTGACCACAGCATGTGGTGGTGGTGTAGGGGAACAGAACAGTGTAGTGACCACAGCATGTGGTGGTGGTGTAGGGGAACAGAACATTGTGTGACTGTTTCCTGTGTCCAGGTTGACCCGGTCTGGAGAGAAGTGTCGTGATCTGGAGACTGTGATCTCTAGGCTGGAGGGGAACCTGGAGGTGCTGAATGTGGGAAAGGTAAGACTAGTGGCCATGTCTAAAGTCAATGTGAGCAAACCACATACAGTAGACCACAGTATTCTCTGAAGACACTGCAGTGTGTGTGTGTTAAAGTTCCTAATTTAATGTATTTCATGATCATATGAGGATGAGATATTGAGAGACCTGTATAAATATTCTAGTACGTCTAAAAATATTAATATATTAATGATCTTTATTTGATATCACTAGTCAGTTTTTATATTCTCGTCCTTACATCATATCATCTTTGTTGTTTTAGAGACCCTCCATGTTGGATGTTCTGCTGCTGACCACTCTGGAGGAGCTCACTGAAAAACAGCTGAAGACATTTCAGTCTTGCCTGACTAGTTGCTGGATGTTAGGCTTTCCTCTCATCCCAGAGAAACAGCTGAAGAACTCTGACAGACAGGACACAGTGGATCAGATGGTGAAGAGATACGGCCCTGAGAGAGCTGTGAGGAACACATTGAGGATCCTGATGTGGATGAAGCTGGATGATCTGGCAGAGCAGTTACAGAGAGATTACATTGGAGGTAACATAACAACAATGTACATCAATCTATACATCACCATCACAGTTCAGTTTAGGTCTAACCATAAAGAACATTCAACTGACTTCATAATAACATACAGCAGACCCCTCTTTTATAATGTGTATTCATGATGTATCCAGGTGACCCCATTATGATTAAACAACAATCCAACATTCATTACATTCCATACATACAGTCACCAATACAGTAGGGAAGATTTCACAAACAGATGAGACTTTCTAATCATGACTGTATATCTCTTCCTGTGCTGCCTAATCTGGAAGATGAACCAGAATGATCTGGCAGAGAAGTTAGAGATCAGAGAAGTAGGATTGTAAACAAGGACCCTAACTGACTCTCTGTCCCCCCTCCTGTCTTCCCCTCTATTTCCCCTGTTTTTCTCTTTCCAGTTCTACTAATGACCACTCTGGAGGAGCTCACTGAAGAACAGCTGAAGGAACTTCAGTCTCACCTGAATGGTGCCTGGATGTTAGGCTTTCCTCCCATCCCAGAGAGTCAGCTGGAGGACTCTGACAGACAGGAGACAGTGGATCATATGGTGGAGAGTTACGGCCCTGAGAGAGCTGTGAAGATCACATGGAGGATCCTTAGGAGGATGAAGCTGGATGATCTGGCAGAGCAGTTAGAGAGAGATTACAGTGGAGGTAACATAACAAGAATGTACATCAATCTATACATCACCATCACAGTTCAGAGAAGTTAGAGATCAGAGAAGTAGGATTGTAGACAAGGACCCTAACTGACTCTCTGTCCCCCTCTTGTCTTCCCCTCTATTTCCCCACTTTCTCAGGTATTCCCACTGCCCCATACCAGTCCTTTTTCCAACCCAGGCCCTTCTACGGCGCAATACACCCCCTTCTCTCCAGCTCCCCCTCCTTCCTGTTGTCATTATCTTCAGCTGGTAGTTCAGGACAGCTCAGCTCACAGGTAAGAGGACAGTTAGAGAATTGTAGGATCACTTCTACCCTCATATGTTAAACACCTGTACTCACTGTCATAGTCAGTTCTACAGTTCTACCCTCATATGTTAAAACACCTGTACTCACTGTCATAGTCAGTTCTACCCTCATATGTTACATCACCTGTACTCACTGTCATAGTCAGTTCTACCCTCATATGTTACATCACCTGTACTCACTGTTATAGTCAGTTCTACCCTCATATGTTAAACACCTGTACTCACTGTCATAGTCAGTTCTACCCTCATATGTTACATCACCTGTACTCACTGTCATAGTCAGTTCTACAGTTCTACCCTCATATGTTAAACACCTGTACTCACTGTTATAGTCAGTTCTACCCTCATATGTTAAACACCTGTACTCACTGTCATAGTCAGTTCTACCCTCATATGTTACATCACCTGTACTCACTGTCATAGTCAGTTCTACAGTTCTACCCTCATATGTTAAACACCTGTACTCACTGTCATAGTCAGTTCTACAGTTCTACCCTCATATGTTAAACACCTGTACTCACTGTCATAGTCAGTTCTACAGTTCTACCCTCATATGTTAAACACCTGTACTCACTGTTATAGTCAGTTCTACAGTTCTACCCTCATATGTTAAACACCTGTACTCACTGTTATAGTCAGTTCTACCCTCATATGTTAAACACCTGTACTCACTGTCATAGTCAGTTCTACCCTCATATGTTACATCACCTGTACTCACTGTCATAGTCAGTTCTACAGTTCTACCCTCATATGTTAAACACCTGTACTCACTGTCATAGTCAGTTCTACAGTTCTACCCTCATATGTTAAACACCTGTACTCACTGTTATAGTCAGTTCTACCCTCATATGTTACATCACCTGTACTCACTGTTATAGTCAGTTCTACCCTCATATGTTAAACACCTGTACTCACTGTCATAGTCAGTTCTACCCTCATATGTTACATCACCTGTACTCACTGTCATAGTCAGTTCTACAGTTCTACCCTCATATGTTAAAACACCTGTACTCACTGTCATAGTCAGTTCTACCCTCATATGTTACATCACCTGTACTCACTGTCATAGTCAGTTCTACAGTTCTACCATCATATGTTAAACACCTGTACTCACTGTTATAGTCAGTTCTACAGTTCTACCCTCATATGTTAAACACCTGTACTCACTGTTATAGTCAGTTCTACCCTCATATGTTAAACACCTGTACTCACTGTCATAGTCAGTTCTACCCTCATATGTTACATCACCTGTACTCACTGTCATAGTCAGTTCTACAGTTCTACCCTCATATGTTAAACACCTGTACTCACTGTCATAGTCAGTTCTACAGTTCTACCCTCATATGTTAAACACCTGTACTCACTGTCATAGTCAGTTCTACAGTTCTACCCTCATATGTTAAACACCTGTACTCACTGTTATAGTCAGTTCTACAGTTCTACCCTCATATGTTAAACACCTGTACTCACTGTTATAGTCAGTTCTACCCTCATATGTTAAACACCTGTACTCACTGTCATAGTCAGTTCTACCCTCATATGTTACATCACCTGTACTCACTGTCATAGTCAGTTCTACAGTTCTACCCTCATATGTTAAACACCTGTACTCACTGTCATAGTCAGTTCTACAGTTCTACCCTCATATGTTAAACACCTGTACTCACTGTCATAGTCAGTTCTACCCTCATATGTTACATCACCTGTACTCACTGTTATAGTCAGTTCTACAGTTCTACCCTCATATGTTAAACACCTGTACTCACTGTCATAGTCAGTTCTACAGTTCTACCCTCATATGTTAAACACCTGTACTCACTGTCATAGTCAGTTCTACAGTTCTACCCTCATATGTTAAACACCTGTACTCACTGTTATAGTCAGTTCTACCCTCATATGTTAAAACACCTGTACTCACTGTCATAGTCAGTTCTACAGTTCTACCCTCATATGTTAAAACACCTGTACTCACTGTCATAGTCAGTTCTACAGTTCTACCCTCATATGTTACATCACCTGTACTCACTGTCATAGTCAGTTCTACAGTTCTACCCTCATGTTAAAACACCTGTACTCACTGTTATAGTCAGTTCTACAGTTCTACCCTCATATGTTAAACACCTGTACTCACTGTCATAGTCAGTTCTACCCTCATATGTTAAACACCTGTACTCACTGTCATAGTCAGTTCTACCCTCATATGTTACATCACCTGTACTCACTGTTATAGTCAGTTCTACAGTTCTACCCTCATATGTTAAACACCTGTACTCACTGTCATAGTCAGTTCTACAGTTCTACCCTCATATGTTAAACACCTGTACTCACTGTTATAGTCAGTTCTACCCTCATATGTTAAAACACCTGTACTCACTGTCATAGTCAGTTCTACAGTTCTACCCTCATATGTTAAACACCTGTACCCACTGTTATAGTCAGTTCTACCCTCATATGTTACATCACCTGTACTCACTGTTATAGTCAGTTCTACAGTTCTACCCTCATATGTTAAAACACCTGTACTCACTGTCATAGTCAGTTCTACCCTCATATGTTACATCACCTGTACTCACTGTCATAGTCAGTTCTACAGTTCTACCCTCATATGTTACATCACCTGTACTCACTGTCATAGTCAGTTCTACCCTCATATGTTACATCACCTGTACTCACTGTCATAGTCAGTTCTACCCTCATATGTTACATCACCTGTACTCACTGTCATAGTCAGTTCTACCCTCATATGTTACATCACCTGTACTCACTGTTATAGTCAGTTCTACCCTCATATGTTACATCACCTGTACTCACTGTCATAGTCAGTTCTACCCTCATATGTTAAAACACCTGTACTCACTGTCATAGTCAGTTCTACAGTATGAAATGATACAGTACACACATACAGCCTATATAATTAATGAATCTCTCATGTACACTGAGTGGTGGGGGTCAGGCTGCAACACACCAAAAAAGCTGTGAATATATTCCTGTACCACGTTGTTTGTATGTGGCTATGTTCATGTTTTTTAATCAGTATTTCTATTCTCTTATATCTTATCATCTTTGTTATTTTAGAGACCCTCAATGTTGGCTGTTCCAGCTCTGTTATTGACCACTCTGAAGGAGCTCACTGAAGAACAGCTGAAGACATTTCAGTCTCACCTGACTAGGGGCCAGCTGTTTGGCTTTCCTCCCATCCCAGAGAGCCAGCTGGAGAACACTGACAGACAGGACACAGTGGATCAGATGGTGGAGAGATATGACCATGAGGGAGCTGTGAGGAACACACTAATGATCCTGAGGTGGATGAATCGAGTAGACCTAGCAGAGAGATTACAGAGCGATTACATTAAAGGTAACATAACAACAATGTACATCAATCTATACATCACCATCACAGTTCAGTGTAGGTCCAACCAGAAAGAACATTCAACTGACTTCATAATAACATTCAGCAGACCCCTCTTTTATTTATTGATTGTATCCAGGTGATCTCATTGAGATTAAACAGAAAGCAATCATTCATTACATATAATATATAAAATCAACAGTACAATGGCTAAGTAGACATAGGTAAGATATTACAAGATAAAAACAGATTGCACTGTCTAATCATGTCACGCCTGCTTCCCCCCCATCACGCGCATCAGCGATTATTGGACTCAATCACCTGTGCCATTTCCTCCCCTATATCTGTCTGTTCCCAAGATCTGTTCCCCGCTTCAGGAATAATGTTAGTTTTGTCGTTGCATACCGGGTTCTGAGGGTGTCTCTGTCCTGTTTGATGTCTGTTCCTTATTAAATGTTCAACTCCCCGTACCTGCTTCTCTTCTCCAGCGTTGGTTCTTACAAATCATGGCTGTACATCTCTTCTTGAGCTGCCTATATTCAAACCAATCAACAGAAGAGTCCGTTAGTAACAGTAACGTTTGTAGGGGACAAACTTATTGACAATACATACAATACTGATATGAGAAAAAGAAGCCTGGAGGCGAGGCTAAACAATGCATTAAATATATCTGACATGTAGAACATCTCTCTCTCTCTGTTCCAGCTTGGCTGCTGAACTCTCTGGAGGAACGGAACATAAACGAGCTGAAGACATTTCAAAACTACCTGACTGGTGGCAAGCTGCTTGGCTTTCCTCCAATCCCAAAGAGACAGCTGAGGAACACTGACAGACAGGTCACAGTGGATCTGATGATGAAGAGTTACGGCCCTGAGAGAGCAGTGAAGATCACACTGAGGATCCAGAGGTGGATGAATGAGCATGATCTCACTGAGAAGTTACAGAGTGATCACACAGGTAAAACAACATGAATCTGTTCTTTAAAAGTTCAATTAGTTGTTTATAGCTACATTGAGTAAGGACATCTTTCCTTCACACAATGAGAAACCGCCGGCCCTGAGGAAGCTGTGGAGATCACACCGGAGATCCTGAAGAAGATGAACTGGGATGATCTGTCAGAGAAGAAAAAGAGAGAGGTGAGGAGGAGAGTGGATGTTTGGGTTCACAACAACAATACCTGCTAAAAGACATGGAGACAGGCTGACGAACATTGACCAACAGAAAGAGAGTCACCAAATGAAATCCTCTTCTAGTTGGCTTTCATCTAGCAAGGGTTCAATTGGAGTGAGGAACAAGTCAGAGTACTGACAGCTTGCTTAATGTCATGGAGAAGTTAAACATCACAGAGTTTATAAGGCTGACCTAATGCCATGCAGAAGTTAAACATCAGAGTTTATAAGGTTTACCTAATGTCATGTAGAAGTTAAACATCAGAGTTTATAAGGTTTACCTAATGCCATGTAGAAGTTAAACATCACAGAGTTTATAAGGCTGACCTAATGCCATGTAGAAGTTAAACATCAGAGTTTATAAGGTTTACCTAATGCCATGTAGAAGTTAAACATCACAGAGTTTATAAGGTTTACCTAATGTCATGTAGAAGTTAAACATCAGAGTTTATAAGGTTTACCTAATGCCATGGAGAAGTTAAACATCACAGAATGTAGAATAGTGTACTATTATAGTGTACTACTGACCCTCCTCTGGTAAGACCTTCGCTGTAAAGACAGACAGACAGATCGACACCGACCGACCAGTTGAATATTTATCGAATAAGGCCCGAGGGGGTGTGGTATATGGCCAATATACCATGGCTAAGGGCTGATCTTAGACACGATGCAATACGGAGTAAACAGCCCGCATACAGCCCTTAGCCCTGATATATATTGGCCATATACCACAAACACCAGAGGTGCCTTGTTGCTATTATAAACTGGTTACCAATGTAATTAGAGAAGTAAAAATAAATGTGTTGTCACACCACGGCTGTCAGCCAATCAGCATTCAGGGCTCAAACCACCCAGTTTATAATAACAGATATTTGTTCAGTGTATATTGTTTTTACATTTTAGTGGTTTCCAGAGAACTATGATCAGGAGGACAATGGAACATACCGGTAACTTGGTCTTCTCTTGTTTTTACATGAATAGTTTTCATTTTATGAAAGGATAATAGATACATTTAAATGTAACTTATTTCACTTTAAGAATTTGAAGTCATATAGAACAGTTCATGCCATTTGTCATTTTAAAAGAAGAACCCACACACTGCTCTTGCCAGAATCCCGTATTTAAGATCTAATTAAACAACTTACATAAACAACATGATACTGGCAGTGTGCAGGTATTTCTTTAGCTTTTAAGATATCATTGAATTATTCCCACACACCTACAACAAGCAAACACAGATGTGCGAGTGCTTTTCCAATTTGAAATGCAATTTATGTCAAACATTTGTCATACACTACAGGTTCCAGTGCCCCCGTGCAGGTCTGTTCCAGTGCAGTATAACAGGCCTGGTGTTTAGGATGGAGGGAGAGGGAGAGGTGCTCTATAGTACAGTCTCCTGGAACAGGAGGCTTCTAGCCAAGAATGACAAGAGACCTGCAGGACCCCTGTTCAAGTTTACATGCCTTAAGGGGTCTGTCTGTCAACTACACCTCCCACACTGTGAGATCTGCCCTGGTAACTACACAATTTATAAGAAAAGTCAGAGTATCGTTATCTGTCTCTTGTTACTTTCTAATCAACAATGACATTTTCCCCAGGTGGTGGATGTGACTTCCTGTCCGTAGGCCATGTGACTAATGATCATAACATTGAGTTCATCCCTCCCCATGAGATAACAGAAACACACGTCATAATAAACATCACTGGATTCTGTGATTATGGCCTCACCAAGGATAAGGATGCTCCCATGTCCCCTATCAATGGACTTGTGTTGTTGTTCTTCAAACCATCAAATGACCTATATGTCTTGTTGCTTCCCAAGAACGTTGTGTTGGATGAGGTACACATGCAGATTATATTATATTTTAATAGTAAACATGTGAACTTTAACATAAATATTTACCAAATGGTAATTCTGCTTGTCTACTGTGATTGATTCCTATTAAGTCACACTTTGCCTCTTAATGAAAAATGTACTTTAGGTGGAAAAGAAGTGGAAGGATCGGGGGGCAGTGTTGAATTTAACACCTCCTGACTGTGAGCTAACCCCAAATCAGATCTACAGCCTCTCTGGAGATCCAGTACGCCGAATACAGCCCGAGGTAAAACACTGTCGGGGGACAGAGAGACTGTACTTTTCTATAGGAGGCTGTACTTTTCTATAGGAGGCTGTACTTTTCTATAGGAGGCTGTACTTTTCTATAGGAGGCTGTACTTTTCTATAGGAGGCTGTACTTTTCTATAGGAGGCTGTACTTTTCTATAGGAGGCTGTACTTTTCTATAGGAGGCTGTACTTTTCTATAGGAGGCTGTACTTTTCTATAAGAGACTGTACTTTTCTATAAGAGACTGTACTTTTCTATAAGAGGCTGTACTGTCTTGCTTGTAAGGACTGGGGTGTTGCTTTAAAGGGGCAATCTGCTACAATTAAATGAATGATACAGTATTTTGATTCAAGAAGAATACAATATAAATGGTTGATGTTAGTTCAACTGTCATACCCCATTAGAACCCCAAAAATACACCCTTGTTTTACTCCAATGTTTGTAAACAAGAGCAATTGTAAGCAAACATTGTATAGCCACAACTATACTTTTGATATCATGGATGGATGGTCAATCCTTACATCCATAGTTCTGTCTATGAATTGAAGAGTGGTTTGAGTTCTCCAGCCCCATCTCTCAGCTTTTTAACAAAACATTGGCGTGCGGTGACCGTTTTGCTGTTGTTTGAGCTGCAGATTGCCCCTTTAACTTTAATGTATTTAAAGTCAAATGTAATTCCATAAATAACACTATAATCTCTGTCTTTAACCTAGACATCAAAGTTTGTTAATTTTAAAGAGTATGAAAACTACACCGCAGCATTCGAGTTGAAGCTACAAGCTGAATACATTAACCTGACTGTGATCAAAGCTGGTTTATTGTCCAAACTTCTCAGTCTATTTTGGATTAGTAACTGCGTGTGGAAATGCATTGTTGAGTTTCAAGGTAAGTTTACACTACTGTAATGCCACAATTCTACAAAGTTCAGTTCACTGAACTTTTGTAGCAGTGTAATTGAATGTTCACACAGCTAATATTAGGCTGTATGAATCTTATACACAAGGTTTTCTTGAACATTTTAAAACAGCAAAACTCTATGGATTGTATATTAGTTGCATCTTTAAGTTATTGAGTTGCAAGGAGTTCTCATGAATTGTCCTGTAAACTTGAAGGGCTTTATTTTCGGCTCTAAGGAGGCGCTAGTGTCAAACGCACATTAGTTTACAATTTCTTCATGGAAAAAATGGGCGCACTGACATTTAGAGGCGGCAATATTTGAGGTGTGTCCTTTAAAAAGGGAAGTTTTAAGACCGACGGAAAGCAGGTCTTAATGTAACCTGGGTTGATAATAGCAGGGATTTAAAGAGCTGAAGTGCAGCCTATCCAGACACAGTGCCCATGGAAGAGATGTGCATTTTGTGCCAGTGAATCTCATCTTTTAAAACATAAAACACATAAAAAGATTGTTTTCCCCCCATTTTGTTTAATTGTATTAAAAACCAAGCACAGTCTATCCTCCCCTAAATCATGGCAGGTTTGGCACCATCGTGCTTCTTTTCATCCAGGCCATTAGCCCAGTAGCCTTTGAATAAAGGGGTTTTAAATGGTCTACTTCTCTTGTTCGCTATTGATCCCCGTTTTCAAAGAGCGCCCCTCATCCGCTTACCAAAGACACGCTCTTTCAAACTATTCAATCCTCCAATAATGCCAAATCAATAATAGATTTTGGGGGGGAATCTGCCTCGCACATTGGCAACGATACAATTGACAGGAACCTAGTATTTTGTATAGAAGTGTGAATATATGCATAAAGACGTTTAGGCCTACTGTGTACACACAGTGCCATGGATCGAAAGAAGTGATTTATGGTGTCATGCTTCTGACCCCATCCTGTTTAGAAATATTGTTGTTCGTCTCAAAAGCAGATTTATTTGTTTTTAATTTAATTAGATTAAAACCCAAACCTATTAGATTCAGTCAATGGGTTTATTGTGAGAACGTACATGTCTCGAATGCAATGCAATTTGATCAGTTAGACTGCTGAAGGATGTTTATAAAACAACATTACAGCAGTATAACAGTGAGGGGACATTCCCCCTGTCTCTTTATATTGGATCTTTCTCCAGCTCCTGTCAAAAGTTGCTATGTAAAACCCTCCATAGTCTAAGTTGTCTGTATTAAACGGCTATGGGGAGCTATTATGGTGCCTGTAACTGTATTTAGACAGCCTATTAAAACAAGCTGTTTTGTTTAGAATTTGATTATAATTATACACTGTCTTTTTAGGCCTTATCAATAGCCTAGTGAATTTAATCTAGTTTATTGACTGTTTGGCATGTCCAGACTGCATTTTACAGTAGGCCTAGCCCCTATATCAGTGTTAATGCTATTGCCTATGTTTAATAATGTATTTCCATATTGAGGCAATGCAATGAGAACAATGTTGACTACAAACATGTTCAACATATTTACCAAATATGGGGCAAACTATTTAGCCAGTGAGGGGTCAAACCTCGACACCCCCACAACTTATTTATTCATCAAAACCCAGCTCATTCACGCCATCACAAGCTACTGCGCCCATAATTCCGGTTCTGAAAATTGCACAAATATTTCTGACACACCCCGAACATATAAGGATACACAGGCAGCACTAAGAGTGTTTGGTTTGTTAAAATAGAGCCCTAGGTGTTATACTTACTTATTAATCAATTGGTTTATTACTGAATAATTGTTTTTTGTACGCACAGATGTAAGACTGTTTTCTACAGCCACACCACAAGGTGGCGCCAAAAGTAACTGTCTAGAAACAAGAAGTGTTTCTTTGCTGAACACTCTGGTAAAGCTGGACCAAAGCGAACTGAAGAAATTTCAGTTTCACCTGACTCATGTGGATGGCCCCATCTCAAGGAGCCAGCTGGAGGATGCTGACAGGCCGGACACAGTGGATAGGATGGTAGAGAGCTACTGTGATGAGGGAGCTGTGAAGATCACACTGGAGATCCTGAGGAAGATGGACCAAAACAAACTGGCTGATGAGTTAGAGAATAACTAGACAAGTGAATGTCTGAATGTGCAGCCTCAACACAACGTGACGAGTGATTAATGTATTATTAGAAGGGGAGAGGAAGGGAGTAACACTTAACTTCGGTGTCGTGTCCCAAAGGGTGCAAACAGTATCTGGGATAGCAGGCAGGGATTGAGGGATACGGGAGAAGAGAATATTCAAAGATAAATACAGAGCTAGAGGAAAATAGTTGTTAGTTGTTTTCTGTAACAGGGAATTAATGATCAATGGGTCAGAGACACGGGAGGAATTTCAGTCCGGGACTCATAGCTACATGTGGCAAGTTCTCATTGATCCGAATTGTCTATTCATTGAGCCTGAAATGGGATACTTGCTATTTGGCCATTGACCCAATTTTACTGCAAGGAATTCTAATTGGTCAACCACTGGCTAGAGTTTATACTACATCTGCCATCTACTGTTCAGACAACTATGACTTGTTCTCTTTGAATAAATATATTTTTCTCCCCATGATTTGCTTTGGGGTTTTGTGTTATTGAAGAATACCATCTACTGCTAACACATTTGACCTCTCAGACATGACCACTAGTGTTACCTTCATTACCTTCAACCTCAGATAATTATTCAGACTAGAGATCTGTCTTTAGACGACGACACTTCTCTCCAGACCGGGTCGACCTGGACACAGGAAACAGTCACTCACTGTGCTGTTCCCCTACACCACCACCACATGCTGTGGTCACTACACTGTTCTGTTCCCCTACACCACCATCACATGCTGTGGTCACTACACTGTTCTGTTCCCCTACACCACCACCACATGCTGTGGTCACTACACTGTTCTGTTCCCCTACACCACCACCACATGCTGTGGTCACTACACTGTTCTGTTCCCCTACACCACCACTACATGCTGTGGTCACTACACTGTTCTGTTCCCTACACCACCACCACATGCTGTGGTCACTACACTGTTCTGTTCCCCTACACCACCACCACATGCTGTGGTCACTTCACTGTTCTGTTCCCTACACCACCACTACATGCTGTGGTCACTACACTGTTCTGTTCCCTACACCACCACTACATGCTGTGGTCACTACAATGTTCTGTTCCCCTACACCACCACCACATACTGTGGTCACTACACTGTTCCCCTACACCACCACCACATGCTGTGGTCACTTCACTGTTCTGTTCCCTACACCACCACTACATGCTGTGGTCACTACACTGTTCTGTTCCCTACACCACCACCACTACATGCTGTGGTCACTACACTGTTCTGTTCCCTACACCACCACCACATGCTGTGGTCACTACAATGTTCTGTTCCCCTACACCACCACCACATGCTGTGGTCACTTCACTGTTCTGTTCCCTACACCACCACTACATGCTGTGGTCACTACACTGTTCTGTTCCCTACACCACCACCACATGCTGTGGTCACTACACTGTTCTGTTCCCCTACACCACCATCACATGCTGTGGTCACTACACTGTTCTGTTCCCCTACACCACCACCACATGCTGTGGTCACTACACTGTTCTGTTCCCCTACACCACCACATGCTGTGGTCACTACACTGTTCTGTTCCCCTACACCACCACTACATGCTGTGGTCACTACACTGTTCTGTTCCCCTACACCACCACCACATGCTGTGGTCACTACACTGTTCTGTTCCCTACACCACCACTACATGCTGTGGTCACTACACTGTTCTGTTCCCTACACCACCACCACATGCTGTGGTCACTACACTGTTCTGTTCCCTACACCACCACTACATGCTGTGGTCACTTCACTGTTCTGTTCCCTACACCACCACCACATGCTGTGGTCACTACACTGTTCTGTTCCCCTACACCACCACCACATGCTGTGGTCACTTCACTGTTCTGTTCCCTACACCACCACTACATGCTGTGGTCACTACACTGTTCTGTTCCCTACACCACCACTACATGCTGTGGTCACTACAATGTTCTGTTCCCCTACACCACCACCACATACTGTGGTCACTACACTGTTCCCCTACACCACCACCACATGCTGTGGTCACTTCACTGTTCTGTTCCCTACACCACCACTACATGCTGTGGTCACTACACTGTTCTGTTCCCTACACCACCACCACTACATGCTGTGGTCACTACACTGTTCTGTTCCCTACACCACCACCACATGCTGTGGTCACTACAATGTTCTGTTCCCCTACACCACCACCACATGCTGTGGTCACTTCACTGTTCTGTTCCCTACACCACCACTACATGCTGTGGTCACTACACTGTTCTGTTCCCCTACACCACCACCACATGCTGTGGTCACTACACTGTTCTGTTCCCCTACACCACCACCACATGCTGTGGTCACTTCACTGTTCTGTTCCCTACACCACCACCACATGCTGTGGTCACTACACTGTTCTGTTCCCTACACCACCACTACATGCTGTGGTCACTTCACTGTTCTGTTCCCTACACCACCACCACATGCTGTGGTCACTTCACTGTTCTGTTCCCTACACCACCACTACATGCTGTGGTCACTACAATGTTCTGTTCCCCTACACCACCACCACATGCTGTGGTCACTTCACTGTTCTGTTCCCTACACCACCACTACATGCTGTGGTCACTACACTGTTCTGTACCCTACACCACCACCACTACATGCTGTGGTCACTACACTGTTCTGTTCCCTACACCACCACCACTACATGCTGTGGTCACTACAATGTTCTGTTCCCCTACACCACCACCACATGCTGTGGTCACTTCACTGTTCTGTTCCCTACACCACCACTACATGCTGTGGTCACTACACTGTTCTGTTCCCTACACCACCACCACTACATGCTGTGGTCACTACACTGTTCTGTTCCCTACACCACCACCACATGCTGTGGTCACTTCACTGTTCTGTTCCCTACACCACCACCACATGCTGTGGTCACTTCACTGTTCTGTTCCCTACACCACCACTACATGCTGTGGTCACTACACTGTTCTGTTCCCTACACCACCACCACATGCTGTGGTCACTTCACTGTTCTGTTCCCTACACCACCACTACATGCTGTGGTCACTACACTGTTCTGTTCCCCTACACCACCACCACATGCTGTGGTCACTACACTGTTCTGTTCCCCTACACCACCACCACATGCTGTGGTCACTACACTGTTCTGTTCCCTACACCACCACCACATGCTGTGGTCACTACACTGTTCTGTTCCCCTACACCACCACCACATGCTGTGGTCACTACACTGTTCTGTTCCCCTACACCACCACCACATGCTGTGGTCACTACACTGTTCTATTCCCCTACACCACCACCACCACATGCTGTGGTCACTACACTGTTCTGTTCCCCTACACCACCACCACATGCTGTGGTCACTACACTGTTCTGTTCCCCTACACCACCACCACCACATGCTGTGGTCACTACACTGTTCTGTTCCCCTACACCACCACCACATGCTGTGGTCACTTCACTGTTCTGTTCCCTACACCACCACTACATGCTGTGGTCACTACACTGTTCTGTTCCCTACACCACCACCACTACATGCTGTGGTCACTACACTGTTCTGTTCCCTACACCACCACCACATGCTGTGGTCACTTCACTGTTCTGTTCCCTACACCACCACCACATGCTGTGGTCACTTCACTGTTCTGTTCCCTACACCACCACTACATGCTGTGGTCACTACACTGTTCTGTTCCCTACACCACCACCACATGCTGTGGTCACTTCACTGTTCTGTTCCCTACACCACCACTACATGCTGTGGTCACTACACTGTTCTGTTCCCCTACACCACCACCACATGCTGTGGTCACTACACTGTTCTGTTCCCCTACACCACCACCACATGCTGTGGTCACTACACTGTTCTGTTCCCCTACACCACCACCACATGCTGTGGTCACTACACTGTTCTGTTCCCTACACCACCACCACATGCTGTGGTCACTACACTGTTCTGTTCCCCTACACCACCACCACATGCTGTGGTCACTACACTGTTCTGTTCCCCTACACCACCACCACATGCTGTGGTCACTACACTGTTCTGTTCCCCTACACCACCACATGCTGTGGTCACTACACTGTTCTGTTCCCCTACACCACCACCACATGCTGTGGTCACTACACTGTTCTGTTCCCCTACACCACCACCACATGCTGTGGTCACTACACTGTTCTGTTCCCCTACACCACCACTACATGCTGTGGTCACTACACTGTTCTGTTCCCTACACCACCACCACATGCTGTGGTCACTACACTGTTCTGTTCCCCTACACCACCACCACATGCTGTGGTCACTACACTGTTCTGTTCCCTACACCACCACCACATGCTGTGGTCACTTCACTGTTCTGTTCCCTACACCACCACTACATGCTGTGGTCACTACACTGTTCTGTTCCCCTACACCACCACCACATGCTGTGGTCACTACACTGTTCTGTTCCCCTACACCACCACCACATGCTGTGGTCACTACACTGTTCTGTTCCCCTACACCACCACCACCACATGCTGTGGTCACTACACTGTTCTGTTCCCCTACACCACCACCACATGCTGTGGTCACTACACTGTTCTGTTCCCCTACACCACCACCACATGCTGTGGTCACTTCACTGTTCTGTTCCCTACACCACCACTACATGCTGTGGTCACTACACTGTTCTGTTCCCTACACCACCACCACTACATGCTGTGGTCACTACACTGTTCTGTTCCCTACACCACCACCACTACATGCTGTGGTCACTACACTGTTCTGTTCCCCTACACCACCACCACATGCTGTGGTCACTACACTGTTCTGTTCCCTACACCACCACCACTACATGCTGTGGTCACTACACTGTTCTGTTCCCTACACCACCACCACATGCTGTGGTCACTTCACTGTTCTGTTCCCTACACCACCACTACATGCTGTGGTCACTACACTGTTCTGTTCCCTACACCACCACTACATGCTGTGGTCACTACAATGTTCTGTTCCCCTACACCACCACCACATACTGTGGTCATAAACACTGTTCCCCTACACCACCACCACATGCTGTGGTCACTTCACTGTTCTGTTCCCTACACCACCACTACATGCTGTGGTCACTACACTGTTCTGTTCCCTACACCACCACCACTACATGCTGTGGTCACTACACTGTTCTGTTCCCTACACCACCACCACCACATGCTGTGGTCACTACACTGTTCCCCTACACCACCACCACATGCTGTGGTCACTACACTGTTCTGTTCCCTACACCACCACTACATGCTGTGGTCACTACACTGTTCTGTTCCCTACACCACCACCACCACATGCTGTGGTCACTACACTGTTCCCCTACACCACCACCACTACATGCTGTGGTCACTACACTGTTCTGTTCCCTACACCACCACCACCACATGCTGTGGTCACTACACTGTTCCCCTACACCACCACCACCACATGCTGTGGTCACTACAATGTTCTGTTCCCCTACACCACCACCACATGCTGTGGTCACTTCACTGTTCTGTTCCCTACACCACCACCACATGCTGTGGTCACTTCACTGTTCTGTTCCCTACACCACCACTACATGCTGTGGTCACTACACTGTTCTGTTCCCCTACACCACCACCACATGCTGTGGTCACTTCACTGTTCTGTTCCCTACACCACCACCACATGCTGTGGTCACTACACTGTTCTGTTCCCTACACCACCACTACATGCTGTGGTCACTTCACTGTTCTGTTCCCTACACCACCACCACATGCTGTGGTCACTTCACTGTTCTGTTCCCTACACCACCACTACATGCTGTGGTCACTACAATGTTCTGTTCCCCTACACCACCACCACATGCTGTGGTCACTTCACTGTTCTGTTCCCTACACCACCACTACATGCTGTGGTCACTACACTGTTCTGTTCCCTACACCACCACCACTACATGCTGTGGTCACTACACTGTTCTGTTCCCTACACCACCACCACATGCTGTGGTCACTTCACTGTTCTGTTCCCTACACCACCACCACATGCTGTGGTCACTTCACTGTTCTGTTCCCTACACCACCACTACATGCTGTGGTCACTACACTGTTCTGTTCCCTACACCACCACCACTACATGCTGTGGTCACTACAATGTTCTGTTCCCCTACACCACCACCACATGCTGTGGTCACTTCACTGTTCTGTTCCCTACACCACCACTACATGCTGTGGTCACTACACTGTTCTGTTCCCTACACCACCACCACTACATGCTGTGGTCACTACACTGTTCTGTTCCCTACACCACCACCACTACATGCTGTGGTCACTACACTGTTCTGTTCCCTACACCACCACCACCACATGCTGTGGTCACTACACTGTTCTGTTCCCTACACCACCACCACATGCTGTGGTCACTACACTGTTCTGTTCCCTACACCACCACCACATGCTGTGGTCACTACACTGTTCTGTTCCCTACACCACCACATGCTGTGGTCACTACACTGTTCTGTTCCCTACACCACCACCACCACATGCTGTGGTCACTACACTGTTCTGTTCCCCTACACCACCACTACATGCTGTGGTCACTACACTGTTCTGTTCCCTACACCACCACCACCACATGCTGTGGTCACTACACTGATCTGTTCCCCTACACCACCACTACATGCTGTGGTCACTACACTGTTCTGTTCCCTACACCACCACCACCACATGCTGTGGTCACTACACTGTTCTGTTCCCTACACCACCACTACATGCTGTGGTCACTACACTGTTCTGTTCCCTACACCACCACCACCACATGCTGTGGTCACTACACTGTTCTGTTCCCCTACACCACCACCACATGCTGTGGTCACTACACTGTTCTGTTCCCTACACCACCACCACATGCTGTGGTCACTACACTGTTCTGTTCCCCTACACCACCACCACATGCTGTGGTCACTACACTGTTCTGTTCCCCTACACCACCACTACATGCTGTGGTCACTACACTGTTCTGTTCCCTACACCACCACCACCACATGCTGTGGTCACTACACTGATCTGTTCCCCTACACCACCACAGCATGCTGTGGTCACTACACTGTTCTGTTCCCCTACACCACCACCACATGCTGTGGTCACTACACTGTTCTGTTCCCCTACACCACCACATGCTGTGGTCACTACACTGTTCTGTTCCCCTACACCACCACCACATGCTGTGGTCACTACACTGTTCTGTTCCCCTACACCACCACATGCTGTGGTCACTACACTGTTCTGTTCCCCTACACCACCACCACATGCTGTGGTCACTACACTGTTCTGTTTCCCTACACCACCACATGCTGTGGTCACTACACTGTTCTGTTCCCCTACACCACCACCACATGCTGTGGTCACTACACTGTTCTGTTCCCCTACACCACCACCACATGCTGTGGTCACTACACTGTTCTGTTCCCCTACACCACCACCACATGCTGTGGTCACTTCACTGCTCTGTTCCCCTACACCACCACTACATGCTGTGGTCACTACACTGTTCTGTTCCCTACACCACCACCACATGCTGTGGTCACTTCACTGTCCTGTTCCCTACACCACCACTACATGCTGTGGTCACTACACTGTTCTGTTCCCCTACACCACCACCACATGCTGTGGTCACTACACTGTGCTGTTCCCCTACACCACCACCACATGCTGTGGTCACTACACTGTTCTGTTCCCCTACACCACCATCACATGCTGTGGTCACTACACTGTTCTGTTCCCCTACACCACCACCACATGCTGTGGTCACTACACTGTTCTGTTCCCCTACACCACCACCACATGCTGTGGTCACTACACTGTTCTGTTCCCCTACACCACCACTACATGCTGTGGTCACTACACTGTTCTGTTCCCTACACCACCACCACATGCTGTGGTCACTACACTGTTCTGTTCCCCTACACCACCACCACATGCTGTGGTCACTTCACTGTTCTGTTCCCTACACCACCACTACATGCTGTGGTCACTACACTGTTCTGTTCCCTACACCACCACTACATGCTGTGGTCACTACAATGTTCTGTTCCCCTACACCACCACCACATACTGTGGTCACTACACTGTTCCCCTACACCACCACCACATGCTGTGGTCACTTCACTGTTCTGTTCCCTACACCACCACTACATGCTGTGGTCACTACACTGTTCTGTTCCCTACACCACCACCACTACATGCTGTGGTCACTACACTGTTCTGTTCCCTACACCACCACCACATGCTGTGGTCACTTCACTGTTCTGTTCCCTACACCACCACTACATGCTGTGGTCACTACACTGTTCTGTTCCCTACACCACCACCACATGCTGTGGTCACTACACTGTTCTGTTCCCCTACACCACCATCACATGCTGTGGTCACTACACTGTTCTGTTCCCCTACACCACCACCACATGCTGTGGTCACTACACTGTTCTGTTCCCCTACACCACCACATGCTGTGGTCACTACACTGTTCTGTTCCCCTACACCACCACTACATGCTGTGGTCACTACACTGTTCTGTTCCCCTACACCACCACCACATGCTGTGGTCACTACACTGTTCTGTTCCCTACACCACCACTACATGCTGTGGTCACTACACTGTTCTGTTCCCTACACCACCACCACATGCTGTGGTCACTACACTGTTCTGTTCCCTACACCACCACTACATGCTGTGGTCACTTCACTGTTCTGTTCCCTACACCACCACCACATGCTGTGGTCACTACACTGTTCTGTTCCCCTACACCACCACCACATGCTGTGGTCACTTCACTGTTCTGTTCCCTACACCACCACTACATGCTGTGGTCACTACACTGTTCTGTTCCCTACACCACCACTACATGCTGTGGTCACTACAATGTTCTGTTCCCCTACACCACCACCACATACTGTGGTCACTACACTGTTCCCCTACACCACCACCACATGCTGTGGTCACTTCACTGTTCTGTTCCCTACACCACCACTACATGCTGTGGTCACTACACTGTTCTGTTCCCTACACCACCACCACTACATGCTGTGGTCACTACACTGTTCTGTTCCCTACACCACCACCACATGCTGTGGTCACTACAATGTTCTGTTCCCCTACACCACCACCACATGCTGTGGTCACTTCACTGTTCTGTTCCCTACACCACCACTACATGCTGTGGTCACTACACTGTTCTGTTCCCCTACACCACCACCACATGCTGTGGTCACTACACTGTTCTGTTCCCCTACACCACCACCACATGCTGTGGTCACTTCACTGTTCTGTTCCCTACACCACCACCACATGCTGTGGTCACTACACTGTTCTGTTCCCTACACCACCACTACATGCTGTGGTCACTTCACTGTTCTGTTCCCTACACCACCACCACATGCTGTGGTCACTTCACTGTTCTGTTCCCTACACCACCACTACATGCTGTGGTCACTACAATGTTCTGTTCCCCTACACCACCACCACATGCTGTGGTCACTTCACTGTTCTGTTCCCTACACCACCACTACATGCTGTGGTCACTACACTGTTCTGTACCCTACACCACCACCACTACATGCTGTGGTCACTACACTGTTCTGTTCCCTACACCACCACCACATGCTGTGGTCACTTCACTGTTCTGTTCCCTACACCACCACCACATGCTGTGGTCACTTCACTGTTCTGTTCCCTACACCACCACTACATGCTGTGGTCACTACACTGTTCTGTTCCCTACACCACCACCACTACATGCTGTGGTCACTACACTGTTCTGTTCCCTACACCACCACCACATGCTGTGGTCACTTCACTGTTCTGTTCCCTACACCACCACCACATGCTGTGGTCACTTCACTGTTCTGTTCCCTACACCACCACTACATGCTGTGGTCACTACACTGTTCTGTTCCCTACACCACCACCACATGCTGTGGTCACTTCACTGTTCTGTTCCCTACACCACCACTACATGCTGTGGTCACTACACTGTTCTGTTCCCCTACACCACCACCACATGCTGTGGTCACTACACTGTTCTGTTCCCTACACCACCACCACATGCTGTGGTCACTACACTGTTCTGTTCCCCTACACCACCACCACATGCTGTGGTCACTACACTGTTCTGTTCCCCTACACCACCACCACATGCTGTGGTCACTACACTGTTCTATTCCCCTACACCACCACCACCACATGCTGTGGTCACTACACTGTTCTGTTCCCCTACACCACCACCACATGCTGTGGTCACTACACTGTTCTGTTCCCCTACACCACCACCACCACATGCTGTGGTCACTACACTGTTCTGTTCCCCTACACCACCACCACATGCTGTGGTCACTTCACTGTTCTGTTCCCTACACCACCACTACATGCTGTGGTCACTACACTGTTCTGTTCCCTACACCACCACCACATGCTGTGGTCACTTCACTGTTCTGTTCCCTACACCACCACCACATGCTGTGGTCACTTCACTGTTCTGTTCCCCTACACCACCACTACATGCTGTGGTCACTACACTGTTCTGTTCCCTACACCACCACCACATGCTGTGGTCACTTCACTGTTCTGTTCCCTACACCACCACTACATGCTGTGGTCACTACACTGTTCTGTTCCCCTACACCACCACCACATGCTGTGGTCACTACACTGTTCTGTTCCCCTACACCACCACCACATGCTGTGGTCACTACACTGTTCTGTTCCCTACACCACCACCACATGCTGTGGTCACTACACTGTTCTGTTCCCCTACACCACCACCACATGCTGTGGTCACTACACTGTTCTATTCCCCTACACCACCACCACCACATGCTGTGGTCACTACACTGTTCTGTTCCCCTACACCACCACCACATGCTGTGGTCACTACACTGTTCTGTTCCCCTACACCACCACCACCACATGCTGTGGTCACTACACTGTTCTGTTCCCCTACACCACCACCACATGCTGTGGTCACTACACTGTTCTGTTCCCTACACCACCACCACATGCTGTGGTCACTACACTGTTCTGTTCCCTACACCACCACATGCTGTGGTCACTACACTGTTCTGTTCCCTACACCACCACTACATGCTGTGGTCACTACACTGTTCTGTTCCCTACACCACCACCACCACATGCTGTGGTCACTACACTGTTCTGTTCCCCTACACCACCACCACATGCTGTGGTCACTACACTGTTCTGTTCCCTACACCACCACCACATGCTGTGGTCACTACACTGTTCTGTTCCCCTACACCACCACCACATGCTGTGGTCACTACACTGTTCTGTTCCCCTACACCACCACTACATGCTGTGGTCACTACACTGTTCTGTTCCCCTACACCACCACCACATGCTGTGGTCACTACACTGTTCTGTTCCCTACACCACCACCACCACATGCTGTGGTCACTACACTGTTCTGTTCCCTACACCACCACTACATGCTGTGGTCACTACACTGTTCTGTTCCCTACACCACCACCACCACATGCTGTGGTCACTACACTGTTCTGTTCCCCTACACCACCACCACATGCTGTGGTCACTACACTGTTCTGTTCCCTACACCACCACCACATGCTGTGGTCACTACACTGTTCTGTTCCCCTACACCACCACCACATGCTGTGGTCACTACACTGTTCTGTTCCCCTACACCACCACTACATGCTGTGGTCACTACACTGTTCTGTTCCCTACACCACCACCACCACATGCTGTGGTCACTACACTGATCTGTTCCCCTACACCACCACAGCATGCTGTGGTCACTACACTGTTCTGTTCCCCTACACCACCACCACATGCTGTGGTCACTACACTTTTCTGTTCCCCTACACCACCACATGCTGTGGTCACTACACTGTTCTGTTCCCCTACACCACCACCACATGCTGTGGTCACTACACTGTTCTGTTCCCCTACACCACCACATGCTGTGGTCACTACACTGTTCTGTTCCCCTACACCACCACCACATGCTGTGGTCACTACACTGTTCTGTTCCCCTACACCACCACCACATGCTGTGGTCACTACACTGTTCTGTTCCCATACACCACCACCACATGCTGTGGTCACTACACTGTTCTGTTCCCCTACACCACCACATGCTGTGGTCACTACACTGTTCTGTTCCCCTACACCACCACCACATGCTGTGGTCACTACACTGTTCTGTTCCCCTACACCACCACCACATGCTGTGGTCACTACACTGTTCTGTTCCCCTACACCACCACTACATGCTGTGGTCACTACACTGTTCTGTTCCCTACACCACCACCACATGCTGTGGTCACTACACTGTTCTGTTCCCCTACACCACCACCACATGCTGTGGTCACTACACTGTTCTGTTCCCCTACACCACCACCACATGCTGTGGTCACTACACTGTTCTGTTCCCCTACACCACCACCACATGCTGTGGTCACTACACTGTTCTGTTCCCTACACCACCACCACATGCTGTGGTCACTTCACTGTTCTGTTCCCTACACCACCACTACATGCTGTGGTCACTACACTGTTCTGTTCCCCTACACCACCACCACATGCTGTGGTCACTACACTGTTCTGTTCCCCTACACCACCACCACATGCTGTGGTCACTACACTGTTCTGTTCCCTACACCACCACCACTACATGCTGTGGTCACTACACTGCTCTGTTCCCTACACCACCACCACTACATGCTGTGGTCACTACACTGTTCTGTTCCCTACACCACCACCACTACATGCTGTGGTCACTACACTGTTCTGTTCCCCTACACCACCACCACATGCTGTGGTCACTACACTGTTCTGTTCCCCTACACCACCACCACATGCTGTGGTCACTACACTGTTCTGTTCCCTACACCACCACTACATGCTGTGGTCACTACAATGTTCTGTTCCCCTACACCACCACCACATGCTGTGGTCACTTCACTGTTCTGTTCCCTACACCACCACTACATGCTGTGGTCACTACACTGTTCTGTTCCCTACACCACCACCACTACATGCTGTGGTCACTACACTGTTCTGTTCCCTACACCACCACTACATGCTGTGGTCACTACACTGTTCTGTTCCCCTACACCACCACCACATGCTGTGGTCACTTCACTGTTCTGTTCCCTACACCACCACCACATGCTGTGGTCACTACACTGTTCTGTTCCCTACACCACCACTACATGCTGTGGTCACTTCACTGTTCTGTTCCCTACACCACCACCACATGCTGTGGTCACTACACTGTTCTGTTCCCCTACACCACCCCCACATGCTGTGGTCACTTCACTGTTCTGTTCCTTACACCACCACTACATGCTGTGGTCACTACACTGTTCTGTTCCCTACACCACCACTACATGCTGTGGTCACTACAATGTTCTGTTCCCCTACACCACCACCACATACTGTGGTCATAAACACTGTTCCCCTACACCACCACCACATGCTGTGGTCACTTCACTGTTCTGTTCCCTACACCACCACTACATGCTGTGGTCACTACACTGTTCTGTTCCCTACACCACCACCACTACATGCTGTGGTCACTACACTGTTCTGTTCCCTACACCACCACCACATGCTGTGGTCACTACAATGTTCTGTTCCCCTACACCACCACCACATGCTGTGGTCACTTCACTGTTCTGTTCCCTACACCACCACTACATGCTGTGGTCACTACACTGTTCTGTTCCCCTACACCACCACCACCACATGCTGTGGTCACTACACTGTTCTGTTCCCTACACCACCACCACATGCTGTGGTCACTACACTGTTCTGTTCCCTACACCACCACCACATGCTGTGGTCACTTCACTGTTCTGTTCCCTACACCACCACCACATGCTGTGGTCACTTCACTGTTCTGTTCCCTACACCACCACTACATGCTGTGGTCACTACACTGTTCTGTTCCCTACACCACCACCACTACATGCTGTGGTCACTACAATGTTCTGTTCCCCTACACCACCACCACATGCTGTGGTCACTTCACTGTTCTGTTCCCTACACCACCACTACATGCTGTGGTCACTACACTGTTCTGTTCCCTACACCACCACCACTACATGCTGTGGTCACTACACTGTTCTGTTCCCTACACCACCACCACTACATGCTGTGGTCACTACACTGTTCTGTTCCCTACACCACCACCACCACATGCTGTGGTCACTACACTGTTCTGTTCCCTACACCACCACCACATGCTGTGGTCACTTCACTGTTCTGTTCCCTACACCACCACTACATGCTGTGGTCACTACACTGTTCTGTTCCCCTACACCACCACCACATGCTGTGGTCACTACACTGTTCTGTTCCCTACACCACCACCACATGCTGTGGTCACTACACTGTTCTGTTCCCTACACCACCACCACATGCTGTGGTCACTACACTGTTCTGTTCCCCTACACCACCACCACATGCTGTGGTCACTGCACTGTTCTGTTCCCCTACACCACCACCACATGCTGTGGTCACTACACTGTTCTGTTCCCCTACACCACCACCACCACATGCTGTGGTCACTACACTGTTCTGTTCCCCTACACCACCACCACATGCTGTGGTCACTACACTGTTCTGTTCCCTACACCACCACCACATGCTGTGGTCACTACACTGTTCTGTTCCCTACACCACATGCTGTGGTCACTACACTGTTCTGTTCCCTACACCACCACCACCACATGCTGTGGTCACTACACTGTTCTGTTCCCCTACACCACCACCACATGCTGTGGTCACTACACTGTTCTGTTCCCTACACCACCACCACATGCTGTGGTCACTACACTGTTCTGTTCCCCTACACCACCACCACATGCTGTGGTCACTACACTGTTCTGTTCCCCTACACCACCACTACATGCTGTGGTCACTACACTGTTCTGTTCCCTACACCACCACCACCACATGCTGTGGTCACTACACTGATCTGTTCCCCTACACCACCACTACATGCTGTGGTCACTACACTGTTCTGTTCCCTACACCACCACCACCACATGCTGTGGTCACTACACTGTTCTGTTCCCTACACCACCACTACATGCTGTGGTCACTACACTGTTCTGTTCCCTACACCACCACCACCACATGCTGTGGTCACTACACTGTTCTGTTCCCCTACACCACCACCACATGCTGTGGTCACTACACTGTTCTGTTCCCTACACCACCACCACATGCTGTGGTCACTACACTGTTCTGTTCCCCTACACCACCACCACATGCTGTGGTCACTACACTGTTCTGTTCCCCTACACCACCACTACATGCTGTGGTCACTACACTGTTCTGTTCCCTACACCACCACCACCACATGCTGTGGTCACTACACTGATCTGTTCCCCTACACCACCACAGCATGCTGTGGTCACTACACTGTTCTGTTCCCCTACACCACCACCACATGCTGTGGTCACTACACTGTTCTGTTCCCCTACACCACCACATGCTGTGGTCACTACACTGTTCTGTTCCCCTACACCACCACCACATGCTGTGGTCACTACACTGTTCTGTTCCCCTACACCACCACATGCTGTGGTCACTACACTGTTCTGTTCCCCTACACCACCACCACATGCTGTGGTCACTACACTGTTCTGTTTCCCTACACCACCACATGCTGTGGTCACTACACTGTTCTGTTCCCCTACACCACCACCACATGCTGTGGTCACTACACTGTTCTGTTCCCCTACACCACCACCACATGCTGTGGTCACTACACTGTTCTGTTCCCCTACACCACCACCACATGCTGTGGTCACTTCACTGCTCTGTTCCCCTACACCACCACTACATGCTGTGGTCACTACACTGTTCTGTTCCCTACACCACCACCACATGCTGTGGTCACTTCACTGTCCTGTTCCCTACACCACCACTACATGCTGTGGTCACTACACTGTTCTGTTCCCCTACACCACCACCACATGCTGTGGTCACTACACTGTTCTGTTCCCCTACACCACCACCACATGCTGTGGTCACTACACTGTTCTGTTCCCCTACACCACCACCACATGCTGTGGTCACTACACTGTTCTGTTCCCCTACACCACCACCACATGCTGTGGTCACTACACTGTTCTGTTCCCCTACACCACCACTACATGCTGTGGTCACTACACTGTTCTGTTCCCCTACACCACCACCACATGCTGTGGTCACTACACTGTTCTGTTCCCCTACACCACCACCACATGCTGTGGTCACTACACTGTTCTGTTCCCCTACACCACCACCACATGCTGTGGTCACTTCACTGTTCTGTTCCCTACACCACCACATGCTGTGGTCACTACACTGTTCTGTTCCCCTACACCACCACCACATGCTGTGGTCACTACACTGTTCTGTTCCCCTACACCACCACCACATGCTGTGGTCACTACACTGTTCTGTTCCCCTACACCACCACCACATGCTGTGGTCACTTCACTGCTCTGTTCCCCTACACCACCACTACATGCTGTGGTCACTACACTGTTCTGTTCCCTACACCACCACCACATGCTGTGGTCACTTCACTGTCCTGTTCCCTACACCACCACTACATGCTGTGGTCACTACACTGTTCTGTTCCCCTACACCACCACCACATGCTGTGGTCACTACACTGTTCTGTTCCCCTACACCACCACCACATGCTGTGGTCACTACACTGTTCTGTTCCCCTACACCACCACCACATGCTTTGGTCACTACACTGTTCTGTTCCCCTACACCACCACCACATGCTGTGGTCACTACACTGTTCTGTTCCCCTACACCACCACTACATGCTGTGGTCACTACACTGTTCTGTTCCCCTACACCACCACCACATGCTGTGGTCACTACACTGTTCTGTTCCCCTACACCACCACCACATGCTGTGGTCACTACACTGTTCTGTTCCCCTACACCACCACCACATGCTGTGGTCACTACACTGTTCTGTTCCCCTACACCACCACATGCTGTGGTCACTACACTGTTCTGTTCCCCTACACCACCACCACATGATGTGGTCACTACACTGTTCTGTTCCCCTACACCACCACCACATGCTGTGGTCACTTCACTTCTACATTCATTTCAGTCAGTTAATGAGGATGATGTAATAGAGGTATAGAAGAGATGTTAGAGGGTCAATTCACCACTTTTAAAGTTGATTATCTCTCCAGCACCAGACCAGGAGACTCACATATTCAATGTTACCAGTGTCTATAGCAAATGAATCAAATGGATTTTATAAATACCTTTTTATGTAAGCAGTTGTCACAAAGTGCTTTGCAGAAACAAAGCCTAAAACCCCAGAGAGCAATGCAGAGGCAGGAGTGGGAGGCTAGGGAATACTCTAGAAGGTAGGAACCTAGAGAGGAACCAGGCTCCCAGGGGTGGCCCTGGCTGTTCTGGGTAGATAATATAGTCTGTCCACTCACATTCCAGAAGAGGTGCTGAGGAGTTCGCTGGACGGCTCTTCACACAATACCCCATAATAGCAAAGCTGGCTTCCTTTCCTTTTCAGAGGCATCTACACCCCCCCATTGTGTGAATGGGTGCTGCTAACCATTGTGCTGCTAATCTATTACATGTGTGCCTGTATGTGTGTGCATGCTAGTGTGTGTAATGGTTATATGTGTGTCAGCATTAGAGAGATTAAAGTAGATGTCACGCGTCAAAATTTTGATTGATGACCCTATGTGAACCTATGTGAACGCTATGTGAACCCTAAGTCCTGATGACGTGTGCATGCGCAAGGGCTGCCATTCAGGCAAGCCTGGTGGTTAGGTGGGGGCTGGGTGGGTGAGTAAGGGTCCAGTTGTCAGGTCAACCGGTAATGATTTATGACCCAAGCCTGATTTATGACCCTATGTAATGATTTATGACCCTATGTCATGTAGAAGGGTGCATGCCAATATTTGGGTTTCAGGTCAGGACATCGTGGTGGTTAGGGGGGTAGGGTTGGGGGGTTGAGTAAGTGACCAGGTGTCAGGTCAACCTGTTACTGTTTCTCACGGTTTGGGGTGGTTAATTCATTTTCATTCATTTCATTTTAGTCATTTAGCAGACGCTCTTATCCAGAGCGACTTACATTTACATTACATTTTAGTCATTTAGCAGACGCTCTTATCCAGAGCGACTTACAAATTGGAAAGTTCATACATATTCATCTTACAGTAGAGTAAGTAGAGTGCATACATTTTATAACATTTTACATACTGAGACAAGGATATCCCTACCGGCCAAACCCTCCCTAACCCGGACGACGCTATGCCAATTGTGCGTCGGCCCACGGACCTCCCGGTTGCGGCCGGCTGCGACAGAGCCTGGGCGTGAACCCAGAGACTCTGGTGGCGCAGCTAGCACTGCGATGCAGTGCCCTAGACCACTGCGCCACCCGGGAGGCTAATGCCCCTTATAAAGCGCCTGAACAATACCTGTTTAAGACTGTACATGATAACCCCCCTGAATATTAAACAAAAATGACACCTATGCCAATTTTAGGGATGTTATGCTCGGCTTGTCATGAACCCAGTGACCAAAGCCTTGAAAAAGTTCTGTGTGAAGCTCCAGAATGTTTTAAAGGATTTTTGGGTACGAGTGAGGGCCACATGTCTTACATATTCCACCCGGAGGATTCTACGGTAAAGATATTCACAGACAGTGGACCCAAACCCCTTGATCCGGCAAAACCTGGGAGTTTTCCCCCGGCTCTGGGGATGAGAGAATGGCTAAACATCAGGCTGGCTCTTTGTAAAATTGAACAGGTCCTGAGTGGTACAAATGTGCCAGGATATGCGTTGGAAGAACAGGTCTGCGGCCGCAGTGATCTCAAGGCTCTAAGAATTGCTTCAATGGACTATAGCCCTGACAACAAAGTGACAATTTTAGCCTGTGACCTTTATGATAAGTCTAATGCTACAAAGTCTGTCAATTCTCCTGTAGCTTCCAGAGCACGCAAACATGTAAACTTTTTTATTCCTGTGTTTAGTTTTAAATGGGTGGATTATCCAATTTTCATAACCCTTATGAATAAGCTGGACATTCTCTTCCAAAATGGTGAACAGTTACAGCGCTGGGCGAGGCTTTCCTTGAGACAGAGTCAAGACCAAAAGGCCCGACGTCGGATCTACCCCTGGAGTGAAAACTTACCAAGTGTTGATGAACCTTGCAAGAGATCCCGGCATTTTGATGGCCAACTGGACACTGATAATGGGGGATGGTTGCATCAGATCCCTGGATCTGTAAGAAAGGCCGCGTAAAAGACCTTAATAATGTAAGGCTATAAAATGTATGTACTAAATATTTTGAATGAAATAAATGGTTTTAAAAGCAGAATCTCACCACGTCATGAACTCGTTAGTTTGTTCACTCTTAGCGCAGTCTGTCCCTGAGAAAAAAACTTTCGAAAAAAGCCATGTGCGAGCGTATGTGCGTGAGGGAGTTTTCTGTAGTGGCTGTGTGTGTGTGTGTTTCAAAAACAGAAAAAGGGGGCGGGGTGTTTGTTAAAAAAATACCCTTGCATCTGCGCTCAAGGCTCTCTCTCTCTCTCTCTCTCTCTATGCCTGGTGGGTCGTTTGAAACCAAGGTTTACACTATCCTGCAAAACAGATGCCTACCCCCTCAACAATAATATTGTGTCTTAAGCCTCCTAAACACAAAGTCCTTTCAAAAACTATTTTTTAGATGGGCTAAAAAATCATTAATCCCAGCGATGTCGAGACCACCCCACCCCTGCATCTAGGTGCTAGCACCCCGGAGATTTTAGAATATCCCAAAAGGATCCTAATGTTTAGACACCCCCAATACCATGTGTTTGAAATGTGTCAAATATATCTTGGGAGGGGTATAGCCCGAAAAAACGACAAACCCCAGATGCTCTGTAAAAAGCATTCAATGCTTTCTCTAGGTCGTGGGGTACAAAAGCTAGGCAAAACAGGTCCCCTGTTAGACCCGTTTTAGCGCCGCTACAAATTTACCCTACAGCATCCCCCCAGGAATAGTTAACGGACTGAAGCGTTAAAAAGATAATCTGGGAAAACAGTCTAATGGATCTATCGGAAGGTGAGTTCTTGAAATAAATATATATTTATATTAGATTTGGCTGTTGTGGGGAATTGTTTGAAAAGCGTGGTATGTTATAGAAATATTAAACAATCATTAGGACCAGTATGCTTAACGTATAACATGTCAATATTAGCTAAAATGATTATAGCTTTAATATTGTCGAATGTTTTATAGATTCTGAAGCATTCACGCAGATACTCCGAGGTATAACTGAGCTCGAACCATCCATAGGGTCTCCGGAACAAATTGCAGACATCCAAACGCCGACCCTGAATTGTAAACGTAAGTAAGCTCCAAGAATTCCGTAAAAATATTTATACCTTAAAAACAAAAAGTGTCGGCATCTTATATTAAAAGTTATTTTATGTGTTTACAGCGGACATACAGCCTAGAAGGTTAAACGAGGCCCTATGGAGCCTGAACGGTTTCTGCGAAGCATATGACTACGAGACAATTCTGCCCTACTCCCAGGATGTATTTACACACAAGCCGCGAACAGAGACTTTAAAAGGCAGGTCAACTCCCCTGGGCCAGGACCCCGGTGCGCCCCATATTTCTAAACACCAACGGACAATCAGTGCTCAGATCCACAGTTCCGCTTCACCCGAACAATTCTACTTGGCCAGTATTCACGAGACAGCGTTCCAAGGACAAGGTATGAATCAATTATATATTATTATTTATATCGATATATTATTATTTTAATATTTATATTTATTTTATTTTTATGCCTGAATATGTTAAAACAAGGCCTTATATTGTTTTTTTTCAGGCTCACCATCTACCGAACCTGCAGATGCTGTAATACAGGTTGACCAAAGACATGTTCCCGAGTTCTCAGAGCTTCTTCAGAACAGCCCTCGTCAAAAAAGCCGAGGTATTTAATTAATGTATTGTTAATATATAGGCTTATATCTGAAATGTATTTGACATTTTTAGCTAACATATTTTAGGGTTAATAACCTATTTTTGTATGTATTATTTTTATTTCAGACTCCTCCCCGGCTTATAAAGACAACGAAGAAGCTACCCATAGAGAACCCGAGGAGGCGCCAAAGACACCAGTCAAGAAAACAGGGAAACCGGATGATTTCAAAGATTTAAATGAAATTTCTGAGGTAGACGATTTGATGTTCTGTGAAGCTGCCAACCTTCTTGAATCGGCCAATTCTGTGGGGGCAACAGCCGATTCTGAAATAGACCAAGCCCTTTTTTTCAAAGCTTTTACCCTGGGTTTAAAATCACGAAAGGCTCTACTACAGAGACGCATGTGTATTCTACTAGAGCATCAATACAATCAGGATGTGTCATTCTGGCGTAGCGAGCTACCCCGTATGTTAAAAAACATTAGGGTTAAAACAAGCAAATACCGCCGTTAAAAAACACACATGTAAACACCCACACATCCTTAATTAGACAAATGGCGCCCCCTATAGACCTAAGCGAGACAATTGAAAGCCTCTTAGCCCTGATCCCTAGAGAGCTCCAAGATATAATTAACCATATGAATGATTCGGGGGTAATTGACATAATGACTATAGATGAAAATCTATTATCACAGATTCCCGCCGAACTCATAGACCTTATTACCCGTATGAATGAGTCTGGGCCTTCCGATGAAAACATGTTATCACAGATTCCCGAAACAATCATATCTCTAATTACCCAGCTGAACGCGAACCCTAGGTTTAATTCGGCACCACAGACACCTCTAAGACAGCCTTTAACACCCTTGTCCGAAGAGTCTGAAACCCAATACGATGTTTTTGAACAGTTGGACAAATGTCTAGCAAATCTGGAGGGGGAAGGTATTGAGCGCAGTGTACAGAACGAGAGACCTAGGTTTAATTCGACACCCCAGACACCTATAAACCATCCTTTAACACCCTTGTCCGAAGAGTCTGAAACCCAATACGATGTTTTTGAACAGTTGGACAATTGTCTAGCAAATCTGGAGGGGGAAGGTCTTGATCCAAGTGTACATGTTTTGCGCCGAAATAAATTCCACAATATTGAGGTTCGACAGTTTTTCAATTTCGCATGGGGGGGTCAGATTCGGGAATATGCTGTGTTTTACGTAATGCTTATGGACACTTTGAATGAACTGTTAGATAGGGTTAGAGATTATAGCGAACCTAGGGATCTCTTACAGTTGGAAATTTGTGGAGACAGTCTGCAGAGCCGTGTATCGCTTATTTTACAGAATGGTGAAGCAGATCTTGAACAATTTGTTAAACTGCTAGAACGCCTTGTTCAGTCAAATTTAAACGTGCTAGCAGATAGGACCCTCGAACTTGTAGTACAATTAGTACGTCAACCACAAGGGGGCTGTGGTCAGAGAAGGAAGCTCGATAGCCTAATGCAGTCAGAAATCATAAGCAATAAAAGGGCCTACCTCATAATCGTTCCCAATCCTGGTAATAAGCTATGCTTTGCCCTAGGGCTGGCCCACTTACTCAGCCCAGGATGTACAGATCTAGCCGCGTTACAAAAAGCTCGAGAGCTACAAACTGCTGTGGGTCTCGGTATACAGGATGCTGTGGCTTTCTCAGACATAGTCAAATTTGAAAACTTTCTGAACATCAAGATTGTGGTTTTGTACCACAGTAGGGCTAATGACGCTCTCTTAAAGTTCCAAAATATACACGAACCACACCCTAAGACTATGTATTTTTATGTGCAAAATGAGCATTACTATGCCGTAACTAACATCACAGCCTTTTTAGGCGCCCCATATGTCTGTCCAGCCTGTCATACCGGCTACACACGCATGGGGGGGCACTCGTGCCGTTACAACTGTTCAGTATGTCTGGATAAACATTGCCCTATGCAGCTGCTAAACTTGACCCCCTGTGCGGATTGTCACCGCACATGTCGTTCGGCCTACTGTTACGAAAAACACAAAACTGAAACATGGCACCCCAAGGCATGTAAATCTGTAAGCAGTTGTGACATTAACAAGAAATGTCCAAAATGTCATTGCAATTACAACCTTAAAATAGATAGCCCTAAACCTCATGTTTGTGGAATTCTACACTGCCCAATTTGTAAAGGGCCTTTGAAAAGCAGAGACGCGGAAGTGGTTCAAGAAGTACCACATGAGTGTTACATTCAGCCCTTGGCTGAAGATGAACATACAGAGAAATATGTGTTTTATGATTTTGAGACAAATCAGCAATCAGGGGTTCATTTGCCTATTTTTGTGTCAACCATGACTTTCAAGGGTGAAAAGTGGTCGGCCGAGGGACCCAATTGTGCACAGCTCTTTCTAAAACATTTTAGAAAAGCCCAGTACAGAAACTTCACGTTTATAGCTCACAATGCTAGAGCCTATGACTCCTATCTGCTTCTGAACCCTTTGATACAGCAAGGCGTGGCCCCCAGTGTCATAGCTCAAGGGAGTAATATATTATGCTTTGTTGACCCCGCCTTCAAACAGAGATACATTGACAGCTTAAGCTTCTTACCCATGAGATTGGCTCAAATGCCAGAGGCCTTGGGTTTTGAAAACTCTGTCAAAGGCTATTTCCCTCATTTCTTCACAGCTGAGGAGAATCTACATTATATAGGATCTTATCCATCCCCCGAAATGTACGGGTGTGATCAAATGTCTCCCAAAGAGCGTGAGAGATTCATGACATGGTACGAGACCGTAAGACATGGCACTTTTGATTTCCATAAAGAGATGGAATCATACTGTGACAATGACGTTGTTATACTTCGTGAAGGATGCCTCAGATTCAGAGAAGAGGTAATCAAAGATGCGGGCATTGACCCCTGGAGCTGTACAACTATTGCATCAGCGTGCATGAAAACCTATCGTACACACTATCTAACTCCTGCATCTATAGCTATCCCATCGCCAGACAACTACCGACGCCAATTCAAGGCCTACTCTAGTGGTTCCATTCAATGGTTGGAGTACTTGGCCCAGGATAAAGATATTTTTATCCAACATGCTTTGAATCGGGGGGAGAAGGCGTTTGGGCCTTACCATGTAGATGGATACACACAGATTGACGGGGTTGAGACAGTGTATGAGTACAACGGTTGTTTCTTCCACGGTTGTAAATTATGCTTTGTCCCCCAGGCCATGTGTGTCCTAACCCAAAAGACTTTTGGGGAAATGTACCAAGAGTTTCAAGACAAACTGAATTCTTTAAAGGCTACTTACGGGTTAAAAGTTGTGGTTTTGTGGGAGCACGAATGGACAGCCCTCAAAAAGGCGGATCCTAGTGTTAAGGCCTTCCTTACCCATTATGACCCTCCAGAGCCCCTGGAACCGCGACAGGCCTTGTTTGGAGGCCGGACCAATGCTTTGACATTGCGTTATGTAGCTCAACCCGACGAGACAATAGGCTATGTAGATTTTACATCCCTATATCCTCATGTAATGAGTTCCTCATTCTATCCTATAGGGCATCCTGAAATTATTCACAGCGACTTTGACGAACCCCAAAATTATTTTGGTTTAATCAAAGCGACTGTCTACCCTCCTAGGGGGCTGTTTATACCTGTGTTGCCGTACAAGGGTCCTAAAGGAAAACTTTTCTTCCCCCTTTGTCGCACATGCTGTGAAAACAACAACCAGGAAAACCCATGTGATCACTCAGATCAACAAAGAGCCCTGACCGGTGTATGGGTCACCGTAGAATTCTCTAAGGCTTTAGAGAAGGGGTATCGTGTGGCCAAAATCTTTGAAGTGTGGAACTTTTCCAGGAAATCAGACACACTTTTTAAAGAGTACATCAAGACCTTCTTGAGATGCAAGCAGATGGCTTCAGGCTATCCTGCATCGGTCACAGATCAAGAAAGTAAAGACAAATACATTCAAGACTACCATGACAGAGAAGGCATACTTCTTGACCCTGACAGAATAGAGGTCAACAAAACCAAAAGAAATGTGTCGAAATTGTACTTGAACTCCCTTTGGGGGAAATTAGCGCAGAGATGCAATATGCTAACAACTTCGATCATTAAAGACCCCGAAGAATTTTTGGAATTTGTTTTTTCGGACCAATACGAAATTTCACATTTTTCCTTCTTGAGTCAAGACATTGCCTTGGTGCAATGGAGGCGCCACCAAAAGTGGGTTCTACCCCCTGGTAATGTAAATGTGTTTCTTGCAGCATTTACCACAGCCTATGGCCGACTTGAACTGTACACCCTCTTGGAACAGCTTCAGAGGCGGGTTCTTTACCACGACACAGACTCTGTGGTCTATGTAAGCAAGCCGGGGGATTGGAACCCCCCACTTAGCAACTATCTTGGGGGTTTAACTAGTGAACTCGAAGAGGGTGACCATATTACAGAATGGTCCCCATGTGGTCCAAAAAGCTATGCTTTTAGGACTAAAGCCAATCACGTGGTGTTGAAAGCCAAAGGCGTGACTCAAAACTACGAAAATGCCCCGTGTGTAAACTTGGAATCAATCACGCGCTTGGTCGAGGGGTTCGTAAAGGACAGGAATAGTGACTTGGAGATTTTGAGCTCCTACAACAAAATAGTGAGGGATAAAAAGGGGTTCCATCTAAGAAACGCACCACTCACTAAAAGATTCAGGGTAGTCTATGACAAGAGACAGCTATTGCCTGACGGTACCACATTGCCCTTTGGCTACTGACTTATGCTACAAGCCCCCCAGTGTGTCTTAAAGCTTAAGATATTATGACTGCTGTCGAGGGTTTTGACCCCCGTCTACAATTGCCTTTTTCAGCATTAATTGCAGGCCCTTCAAACAGTGGTAAAACTTTTTTTGTAAAAAGTATTTTAGAGAATTCTGAACATGTGTTATCTCAAAAGCCTGACAATATTGTATGGTGTTATTCATGTTACCAACCTCTGTATGATGAATTATTGAAGACAATAAAAATCAAGTTTGTTGAAGGAATACCCGAATCTCTGTCTGATGATGAACTTCTCCCCCCACATAAATATAATCTGCTGGTTTTGGACGATATGCTATTTGCTGGTAGCGAACACCCCGAAATTGCACGAGCTTTTACCCAATATACTCATCATAGAAACCTGTCCGTGCTTTACTTGGTCCAGAATGTGTTTCACCAAGGTAAAAATAGTCGGACCATTAGCTTGAATGCCAACTACATGGTATTGTTTAAAAATCCTAGAGACAAACTGCAAATTAGCACTCTAGCTCAGCAGATGTACCCTGGACGGAAATCATACTTTATGGAGAGCTATGAGGACGCTACCAAAGAGCCATTTTCTTATTTAATCGTGGATTTAAAAGCAAATACTCCAGAACACCTTAGGCTACGTACAGGGCTGTTTCCGGGGGAGAGGCCTGCTGCATACCTTCCTAAAAAGTAAACGCTATGTCTCTGCGTTTAAAAAGAAACCTGCCCCTCTTGAGAAGGCTAGTTGGGTCTACAGCTAAAGAACGGAAGGCCATCTTGGGTCGCTCTTCTTCAGATCTCATATTAGCCCTATGTGAGATTGCTTTGAATCTTCTCAAAGGACGCATTCCACTCACCCTGAACCAATTGAAAAAATTAAAGAGACAAAAGACAGCGATCAAACTCTTTGCCAATAAAAGGGCCAGTCTTCAAAAGAAAAGACATAGTATACAACAGTCTGGGGGTTTTCTTCTACCTTTACTCAGTATAGCCGTGCCCTTCATCACCAGCCTTATTGCGGCCAGACGTGGGGGTTGAACACGTGGTGTGATGGCCACTAAAATGTACTTGGTGCCTCAACAAGAGTTGGATAGACTTAAAAAACAAATGCAGGGTCCTGAAGATATCAGACAAACAGCGGAAAATGATTTGGATACGGCCATGAAGGATGTCTTGAACCGAAAAGGATTGAACCCCTATGATAAGATTCAAAAATACACAAACCTAATGCAAAGGTATTTGACTCGGGTAAAGCAAGGGGAGAGAGAGACTAACCATTTAACCCTTTCCCTACCGGACCCTTTAACAGATGTCGAACCTAACGATAGCCATGCCCCTGTAAGGCCTGTACCGGCGATCTTACCTAGTGGAGATAATATGTCTGGTGAAGCTCAAATGCCATTTGAAGATAAAGTTATGCATGACCTACTGACACATGTGCCTTTACGTAACAGGAAGAATGTTAAATACATTATGAACAAGATAAAAGACTCAAAGGGGATAGCTGCTTGGAACGACTCTGGAGAGTTTATCCTTCAGGGCTCTGTGGTCAGGGGGTCACATATGCTGGACTTGCTTAAAAGTACCACGGCTGCCCACAAGGTTGCTGATGACCGAAGGCCTCCCGGCTGGCGTCAGTTTCTTAAGGCCCTGGCAATCCTCAACATCCCCCTCTCCGGTGTACCCAACCATAAGCTTTGTCAACAGATTCAAGCTTTAAAACAAAAGCCTTCAACGAGATACAGCACCCCTAAAGATGCCCCAACGACACCGTCCCCCTATGAAAGCGATGATGCTAGTCTCAGGACCTTTTCCTAATCCCGATCTCTCGGGGTGGTTAGACTTTTGAAAATGACTTTTGAATGTCTATGATTAAATTCAATAAATTTTTTATTTGAAAAATAAGCAAGTTAACATTTGTGGCATTCTTGAAACATATGACGTGAGCATACGCCTTGATTACGCGTTCTTAAAGGACACACATTTGAACACTTTTGATATTTTCTAACAAAACAAGATACAAGGTTATCATTACTTCTTAAATCATCCTTATAAAGAGACATAACATCTTCAAAAGAAACTCCCCGGGCTCTTTGGCACAGGTAAAATACACAGTGGTGACCGCATGTAGTGGAAAGGTTATCTTGCACTTGTTTGATGCTGTAGTAGATCTTTGTACCGTTTAGGGTCAAAAAATCTTTAATATATTTAGGGAAATGTGAAAAACCGGGGGGAAAGCCATAGGAATCAAAAAAAGTTGAGTTTTTTCGTCCACCTTCCTGTTCTAATGTCATAGCTAGCCAATGTTCACCAGGCATGTGTTTAGGATGGGTATTGACAATAAACATTGCAGGCCTCTCAGGCCATATCTCAATAGGTAATTCATCACAAGCCAACACTCCACAAAATTGTTTTCCAATCAAGCGGCTCATGAGCCCGTCCAACTCTTGGGTATTCATGTCTTTGCTCAAAGGTTCTTAATAATAATCCACTAAGACCTGTCTTCGGGCATTCACTTCCAAGATTGAATCAGAGCATGCGTAAACAATCATGCTAACTGTACAGGCTAAAGGTGTACGGAAACGCATTTCCAGCCTGAGGTTACCTTGGGACACCACAGACAGATTTCCTGAGGTGTCATCATCAGGGGATAAATTGAAAGCATACAACGTGTAACCCTCTGCAAAATCATTTCTGTCAATAGGTAAAGAGAGATCTTTTAGATGTCGCCCTGTAGCCAGGAATAGATTGTAAAATTCTCGCACAGATATGTTGTTATTAAATTGGGGTTGGAAAGCCTTCGCCGGAACCTGACGTCCGTCCTGACAGAGAGCTACATACTCTGCATTGAAGTGTTGAAAATTAAAGGGTTTTTTAACTAAACTCCCCGTATTAGAGGCGTGATCAACCAGACCTATAACCACATATCTAGGTAAAGGGCCTAGAAATAGGTTTTCTTGACTGCAGATTCTACTGCCCACAGGTATGCTAAAGGTTTTCATGGTAATTCTTTGGAGAGGGTAAAGGGCATTTCCTTTCATCAAAGCATGTGAGTGACCCAGGCGTACGGCCGGAGATACAGACACTTTTTTAATAAAAAGGGTGGCCCCCAACACTTTCAAACTAAAATCCCCGTCTTGGGGAGACATCAGGCAAAAATCATCCTTGGCCCTGGTTAATTTTAATCTTAAATCAACCGAATTTAAGAGTAACCGTTCTTGAAAGAAAATGTCAGAGTGTATAGGGCCTAGCAAATGAAACTCTCGAGATTCGGCGCAGTAGCGAGCTCGTGCCGCTAGTCCTTTGTTTGCACCGGTGGAAGGGTCTGTCGATTCCATAGAGGCTCCTGTAGTATCCTTGCTAAACAGCCCGGCGCTAAATTGTGTTTTGAGAGTGTCTTCGGAGTAGTTTAGTAAACACTCCATGATGGCTCTATAAGGGTATGTGGCGCTGCTTTGACTGATTAGGCGTTCACCCAAAGTCACATCAACTTGGGAGAAAATGGTGGCCAAGGGGTAATTAATGAGACTCACTTTGGCATCGCCTGCAATATTAGACCCATCTCTTTTGGTCACTTTTAGACGTAAATGCACCAAGGTGTTGTTGAGGTCCAGATAGTTGTCACCGTGGCCTGGTATGAAAAATTCGATAGGCCCGTTATCGGTAATAGCAGAGAGAGGGGCTATCTCCACATAACTGGATCTATCTATTGAATGCTGCGTTAACGGGGCCGTGAAAAGATCGAGTTCTGTCTTTATAGCTTCAGAGGACATTCGATGTAAAAGAGCCATGTCACTTATTCTTTTAGAAAATACTTCCTAGTATTCTTTTAGCCTGTTTTGGTTCAGACCTCCTCACTTTACCACGTCTTTGACTTACTGAGGTTCTTTTAACAGTTAACCGCCGCTTTTTAGGTGCCGGCCTGCGTCTTAAACCTGGGGGTCTCTTTTTTGGTCTTCGAGACAATATCATAAGCCCCGAGCCTTCTTGATGCTCCACATCTGGTGATGCCCTTCGGGTCATAGCATTTGCTACAACCTCACTTACTATATTTTTAGCCGCGGATTTTAAGTGTGGTTTGGCTATGCTGAAGCCTCTCTTCATAAACGGTAAAACCATCCTAAAGAGGTTACGGAATATACCCCCTATCCCCGCACCGTACATTGTCGGTGCTCCATGATATCCTGGTAGTCCATTACCAACTTGATCCACATAGTATGAAACATAACGGTTGGGGTCGAGCTGAGGGTGCTCCATAACCCTTTTATTTGTATTATGTTTATAAATATAATACAGATATTATATATGTAGAGAGGTTTTGGTGGGTCTAAAGTGGAGTTTTACAATCGTTTTACCATAAGTAAATTCAATGTTTTCGTTCTGATCCGTTTTAAGCTCAACCAGAATGTTTTCAATATAGTTCTTGCTGACATGTACGTAGTGCGGCTTGTCATAATTGACAGTGACGATGTCCCCATCCTTTCCGTCTATATGAACTGTTCGCAGGAGGGGCACACAGGTGTCTCCGACCCTTTGATAGGTTATGATGTCGGTATACACAAATATGTTGTAAAATCCTGCATGTATATCCGCAGGGAATGGGAATAATTTATCGTTCACATACGTCCATTTATTGGGACCCATCCCCAACATGTAGGCTAAATTACCGCTGGTCTTTATACCTCCGTTAGCAGGCCCTGAGATTTGTATCCTTTTATGGATTGGATTGTAGAATAGGAATATTTCCATCTTGTTCAGGGTTAGGTGTTCATTCAACTCTGAGACGATCCTGTCGACGGTTCTATAGAAACCTTTTTTAAGCTTAATAAGTTTTGCAGGTTCCGATAACCTTTTGCAATAAAAATCACGGTCCTTAGCTTTGATATTATACCAACTATGGGGGTATGTAATCTCGCTGAGACCTACTTCCCAAGCCTCTGATAACTCTATAGGCTTTGGAAAATTGGTTGTATAATTCGAACTCTGATTATTACGATATATCTGTGCCGACGCATTACTGGGGAGAGTCAGGTAGAAGCCGCTGTGTTCCATGATGCCCAACTGTTTAAATTAATCCCCGTTGCCTCCACCACATCATGCTCCAATACCCAACTGTTGAACTTTTGAGGCCAGTTTTTCCAGCGGACCAGCAACCATTTTTTACCCTTTTCTCTCTTCTGATCTAGAATCTCCTCCACTTGAAAGACTTTGTCTTTACCCAACTGGACCTTCTGTAATTCCTTTTCATAAAAAGATCCCTCTATAAGATCCCCGTCATAATCTTTTAATTTGTAGACCGGGGGAATGCGTGGCAGACATTCTGTAACGGTAAACAACTCCGAGCTAAAGCCTTGTTCGTATTTTTTGTCGAAAACACCCCTCAACTTTGATATACGCACCAAGTCACCCACTAGGAATTTAAAAGTCATTTTTTTCTTACGGCGAAGTGGGAACAAACCATACATATTTTTAAAGACTTGAAAAGAGTTTTCCGAAGAGACCTCAGAGGGCTTCATACGTATACTCTTATGGAAGCTGTGGTTGTACCCGTTTACTAAATCCTGAACTATGTCTGTATATCTGTGGGTGTTGTGAGCTGTAAAATATCGCCACATCCGCTCTTTCAAAGTCCTATTAAAGCGTTCCACAACCGAAGCTTTCAAATCAGAGCCTGTAGCAAAATGTACTATATTATACTTATTCATTAGCTTCTGAAATGTTTTATTAAAAAATTCTTTTCCGCCATCCGTCTGCACTTTCTTGGGTGCGCCTCCTGCCTTCAAGATCGATTCAAAGGCCCTGGTCACCTCTGCCCCGCTCTTATTTTTTAACACCCTTACATAGGCTAATTTAGAGAAAATATCTATAACCGTTAGCATGTAGCGCTTTCCATCATTTTTAGCGGCAAGGGACTGCATGTCACATAGATCCGCCTGAAATTGGGATAAGGGGTGCGTAGAAAAAACTCTATTTCTTGGAAATTGTTTTCTTACAGGTTTATGTAGAGTGTAGGCATCTTGCTCGGATAACCATTCATTCACTTTAGCATCGCTTAACAGACTACCTGTTTCTTCGACTATAGCTCTCTGTAAACGCTCTTTACCCCCATAAGACCCTGGGTTAGCGGGATTATAATATATGTTTTTCAACAGCTGCTCAGCCATCCTTCTTGCCTCTCTGAGGTACAATAACGTTAATGAGCCACTTTCATATAACGACAACATTTCAGTTTGTGAATTTTTATTTTAAGAATGCAACAAGTATTACGTATACAGACAATTCAGGATTTGTTGCAAGATACAAGTCCCAGTTTTCTCAACAATCACAGCATGCAACACCCTGTATATATTGTTTAGATTTACAGTTTTGTGTCGCTGAATTTTTAAAACACACACGTCTGATATATAAGTATATAAACAACAAATATGATACACATTCACATTAAAGGGTGGTTCAAACAAATAATGTAAAATCTTAGCCAAAGTTATTTCTAGTTCTTCAGAATCCTCAACAAGCCTTGATACCATATGTGTCCATTGTAAACTCTCGCCCGTATGTCGGACCTGTTTCATGATTTGCTCCATTTTCAGCAAACGCTCTACATTAGCCCAGGTATTGTGTGTCTGTAAGGGCTGTCGTTCTCCTCTTCCTCAGATGAGGAGAGGAGAGAAGGATCAGTGGACCAATACGCAGAATTCGGGAAATAAGCCATCTTTTATTTGAACACGATGGCAACACGAAACAAAACACTTTCAAATTTACAAAACAAGAAAACGACGTTGACGAAACCTGAACATAAACTTACATAACTAAACGTAAAACTCACGGACAGGAAACAGACGACATCAAAATAAACGAACAGCCAAACAGTCCCGTATGGTACATACATTCAACGACACAGGAGACAATCACCCACAAACAAACAGTGAGAACACCCTACCTAAATATGACTCTTAATTAGAGGAAAACGCAAAACACCTGCCTCTAATTAAGAGCCATACCAGGCAACCAAAACCAACATAGAAACAGAAAACATAGACTGCCCACCCAAAACACACGCCCTGACCATAAACACATACAAAAACAACAGAAAACAGGTCAGGACCGTTACAGTGTCGTGTAGAACGATCCCTTGTTCACTTTATTTTCAATAATCTGATGCATAACATATGTAAGGTCTCTCAAAAGAAAAAAGGTATTTATTCGCTCAAACATCGTAGACACATAGTTACCCATAGGTCTAAATAACAAAATGTCACTCGGTCTCTTGGGATTTATTGAGCCAGAAAAGCATCACATCAGCCACCACAGCTTCCCGGTATTTGTTGTCGTCCACCAGGGTGTGTCGGATTTCTTTGAGTTTCTCGTGGATGAAGATGGCCTCCTTCAGTTCATGTAGGAAGGCTTCGGTTACCCCATAAACTCTAGGGATAGACGGCACAAGACCCATAGACTCCAGGGCGAGGACCAGCGCTGGTATAAAACGGCAGGACCACAGTCTTTTCACCAGCTCCTCCTCATTTTTCTCGTATATATTCGCCAATCACCACATCTAAAAGTGTAGCTACAGAGGCCTTGATGGTATCCACAAAATTAGTACTGGCCACCCCATCAAACACATCCTCAGGCTGTGTAAATGTCGGGGGTGTCACGGGTCTTGCCAGGGGTGCGTAGAGTGTAGGGCTTCGTGGCATAGAGTCCTTAGTGTCGGGCCCCCATGACGTAGATGCGTCCACGTAGATGGTCTGGAGATCCATGGTGTATGCTGAAATGAAGAACTGGCTGCTTTTTTCTTTTTATTGTAGAACAAGGCCATTGGGTATCTGGGGGGGCGTGGTTAAAGCATCCGCTTACTTAGTTTTCTTCTGACGCTGTATCTTCTTGAGGCTCTTTTGCATCGTAATCTTTACGATTCGTATATATTATGCACTTCTTTAAATGAACAAGGCTCTGCCGCTGTTGGCTCTGTACAAAGAGAGCATCCAACGGTTGCAACATTTTCAATTCCATTACATCCCAACTTTTAAAAGGAATAAGCAGACGCAGTCGGGTATCCCCAGTCAGGCCACCAACCCTAATGTTGTGGTTTCGGATTGCCTCGGTGCCGATATAGAACTCCACGCAGCCGCACGGTCGTCCATTCTGTCTTTGTATTTTCACCCTGTGAAATATTTGTCCTGAGGAGTCAGGGGTACCTTCCCAACGGGTCTCGTGGCCCGTGAACACACTATACCCCTTGGTGATAAGGCTCAGTTCAGGACACACAACCTTGCGAAAAACCGACCAGTCTTCAACACCATATTCCAAGCCTACAGTCTGGTCTGTATATTCTTCTCCTTCATCTACCGTATAGAGGGTCACTCTACAGGCCAGGTAATCAAACCGATACCCCCACTGCTGACCATTAGACATCAACACTTGATCTGTCAGAGCATTTGCTGGAGGTATTTGGGTTCTATACACATTTAAAAAACGTTTTTTTGGCGCATCATATATTGCGGGTTGATACTTTGCCCTTGCTCTATGGGCAACCCGAGGGCCTGCTTCAGTTGTTACAGTCATCACTTCTTTGTCACCAATCCCAAAATCCATGGTTATTCTTAAGATCTTGTGCACTCTTAAACAGGAATTGTTCTGGGGCTTTATAAGGGGCATTAACCACCCCAAACCGTGAGAAACAGTAACAGGTTGACCTGACACCTGGTCACTTACTCAACCCCCCAACCCTACCCCCCTAACCACCACGATGTCCTGACCTGAAACCCAAATATTGGCATGCACCCTTCTACATGACATAGGGTCATAAATCATTACATAGGGTCATAAATCAGGCTTGGGTCATAAATCATTACCGGTTGACCTGACAACTGGACCCTTACTCAACCACCCAGCCCCCAATCAGGCTTGGGTCATAAATCATTACCGGTTGACCTGACAACTGGACCCTTACTCACCCACCCAGCCCCCACCTAACCACCAGGCTTGCCTGAATGGCAGCCCTTGCGCATGCACACGTCATCAGGACTTAGGGTTCACATAGCGTTCACATAGGTTCACATAGGGTCATCAATCAAAATTTTGACGCGTGACATCTACTTTAATCTCTCTAGCATTTGTGTGTCCGTGTGTGTGGGTGTTTGGATGTGTGTGTGTGTGTGTGTGTGCTTACCACAGTGTTTGTGCCTGTGTGTGTGTGGCATAGTGGCCAGTCGGGCGCTTTTCCCCTCCTACACTCCGCTGTGTAAAACATGTGTGTGTGTTGCATGCTAGTATGTGTGTGTGTGTGAGAGACATAGTGCCCAGCCCAGCTGAGTCTCCTCCCTCTCCTCTGTGCTGAGCTGTGCTCCAGTGAGAGAGTCTGGTCAGTCTGTGTGTAATACAGAGGAATGAACACCATCACAGACCTCTACTACTCCACAGTGTTACACTACACAGGACAGACCCCTACTACTACACAGTGTTACACTACACAGGACAGACCTCTACTACTCCACAGTGTTACACTACACAGGACAGACCTCTACTAATACACAGTGTTACACTACACAGGACAGACCTCTATACACAGTGTTACACTACACAGGACAGACCTCTACTACTCCACAGTGTTACACTAGACAGGACAGACCTCTATACACAGTGTTACACTGCACAGGACAGACCTCTATAGACAGTGTTACACTACACAGGACAGACCTCTACTAATACACAGTGTTATACTACACAGGACAGACCTCTACTACTCCACAGTGTTACACTACACAGGACAGACCTCTACTAATACACAGTGTTACACTACACAGGACAGACCTCTACTACTCCACAGTGTTACACTACACAGGACAGACCTCTACTACTACACAGTGTTATACTACACAGGACAGACCTCTATACACAGTGTTACAATACACAGGACAGACCTCTACTAATACACAGTGTTACACTACACAGGACAGACCTCTACTACTACACAGTGTTACACTACACAGGACAGACCTCTACTAATACACAGTGTTACATTGCACAGGACAGACCTCTATACACAGTGTTACACTACACAGGACAGACCTCGACTACTACACAGTGTTACACTACACAGGACAGACCTCTACTAATACACAGTGTTACACTACACAGGACAGACCTCTACTAATACACAGTGTTACACTACACAGGACAGACCTCGACTACTACACAGTGTTACACTACACAGGACAGACCTCGACTACTACACAGTGTTACACTACACAGGACAGACCTCTACTAATACACAGTGTTACACTACACAGGACAGACCTCTACTAATACACAGTGTTACACTACACAGGACAGACCTCGACTACTACACAGTGTTACACTACACAGGACAGACCTCTACTAATACACAGTGTTACACTACACAGGACAGACCTCTACTAATACACAGTGTTACACTACACAGGACAGACCTCTACTAATACACAGTGTTACACTACACAGGACAGACCTCTACTAATACACAGTGTTACACTACACAGGACAGACCTCGACTACTACACAGTGTTACACTACACAGGACAGACCTCTACTAATACACAGTGTTACACTACACAGGACAGACCTCTACTACTCCACAGTGTTACACAGGACAAACCTCTACTACTCCACAGTGTTACACAGGACAGACCTCTATACACAGTGTTACACTACCCAGGACAAACCTCTACTACTCCACAGTGTTACACAGGACAGGACAAGACTCTCCATACTGTCCACTGGTACAGAGAAGCAGAGTCCTCTGGGGTTTGGAATAGTAAGTATTATCAGGATTATCTCTGTAACTGTCTTATCATTTCAGAAGGACTGTGTTGATTCTGTTGCTTTCTGAAATGTGAAAGAGTCACAAGTTACTGGTTATTATGTTATATATCATTATCTGTCATTATGTTAATATGTTATGACATGATAAGCCAGCACAATTCTCAAACTTTCATTAATTGGCCATTTCAACCTGTTAAAGCCCTCATAATGATGACTCACGAATACGATGGTATTCTCCATTTTACTCTACGACCCCCACAAGCATCTGAAGTCGGTACACCCGATCTGCCAACTTCTCTACATAGCGTCTGAACAGATTGGGCAACACATAAGAAATATATATTTCTGAAAAGAATCTCAAGAACCTCATCAGTCACTATGATTATGGAAAAGGGGTCCATTTCAAATGAACGATGTTGTAAGGAGTTTTTCTGCGATCTTTCTTGTTGGACCACATTCATTCCAGTACTGACTCGCAGGAGAAGTTAAAGTATTTCTTAATGTCTGACAATAGTATGAATCTATTCTGTGCCAAAGAGATGTACTGTCTTTTACGGGCCCCACCCATGTAACTAGTACATTATGGGCCCCACCTATGTAACTAGTACATTATGAGCCCCACCTATGTAACTAGTACATTATGGGCCCCACCTATGTAACTAGTACATTATGGGCCCCACCTATGTAACTAGTACATTATGGGCCCCACCTATGTAACTAGTACATTATGGGCCCCACCTATGTAACTAGTACATTATGGGCCCACCTATGTAACTAGTACATTATGGGCCCCACCTATGTAACTAGTACATTATGGGCCCCACCTATGTAACTAGTACATTATGGGCCCCACCTATGTAACTAGTACATTATGGGCCCAACCTATGTAACTAGTACATTATGGGCCCCACCTATGTAACTAGTACATTATGGGCCCCACCTATGTAACTAGTACATTATGGGCCCAACCTATGTAACTAGTACATTATGGGCCCCACCTATGTAACTAGTACATTATGGGCCCCACCTATGTAACTAGTACATTATGGGCCCAACCTATGTAACTAGTACATTATGGGCCCCACCTATGTAGCTAGTACATTATGGGCCCCACCTATGTAACTAGTACATTATGGGCCCCACCTATGTAACTAGTACATTATGGGCCCCACCTGTTTATACAGTAGGCAGGGAATGAACTGAACATTCACTGATCGTGTCACTTAACGTTAGTGGGAGGTGAAATCTCTGTTGCACAGATGTCAGTTTCACAGAAGTGTGTTCTGTTGATCAGGGAAGAGGAGGGGTGGTTTGGGCATAGTCACATTCTTTACCCCACCATGACATCACTAACCTAATCATAATAGTCACATTCTTTACCCCACCATGACATCACAAACCTAATCATAATAGTCACATTCTTTACCCCACCATGACATCACAAATCTAATCATAATAGTCACATTCTTTACCCCACCATGACATCACAAATCTAATCATAATAGTCACATTCTTTACCCCACCATGACATCACAAATCTAATCATAATAGTTACATTCTTTACCCCACCATGACATCACTAACCTAATCATAATAGTTACATTCTTTACCCCACCATGACATCACTAATCTAATCATAATAGTTACATTCTTTACCCCACCATGACATCACAAACCTAATCATAATAGTCACATTCTTTACCCCACCATGACATCACAAATCTAATCATAATAGTCACGTTCTTTACCCCACCATGACATCACAAACCTAATCATAATAGTCACGTTCTTTACCCCACCATGACATCACAAACCTAATCATAATAGTCACATTCTTTACCCCACCATGACATCACAAACCTAATCATAATAGTCACATTCTTTACCGCACCATGACATCACAAACCTAATCATAATAGTTACATTCTTTACCCCACCATGACATCACAAACCTAATCATAATAGTCACATTCTTTACCCCACCATGACATCACAAATCTAATCATAATAGTTACATTCTTTACCCCACCATGACATCACTAATCTAATCATAATAGTCACATTCTTTACCCCACCATGACATCACAAACCTAATCATAATAGTCACATTCTTTACCCCACCATGACATCACAAATCTAATCATAATAGTCACATTCTTTACCCCACCATGACATCACAAATCTAATCATAATAGTTACATTCTTTACCCCACCATGACATCACAAATCTAATCATAATAGTTACATTCTTTACCCCACCATGACATCACTAACCTAATCATAATAGTTACATTCTTTACCCCACCATGACATCACAAACCTAATCATAATAGTCACATTCTTTACCCCACCATGACATCACAAACCTAATCATAATAGTTACATTCTTTACCCCACCATGACATCACAAACCTAATCATAATAGTTACATTCTTTACCCCACCATGACATCACAAACCTAATCATAATAGTCACATTCTTTACCCCACCATGACATCACAAACCTAATCATAATAGTTACATTCCAGACCGACAACAATCCAGACGTCTGTCAGATCTCACAACGCCTGAATAGGTGTTTATCATATCAGCTAAACACGTCATATGCTACGGCAATCTGATGCCCGACTGTGCAGTCCAAGACACGGCATGCAACATTGGTTGAAGCAATGTGACCTCAGCAATGTAGTCAGGCAGGAACACAACCAAAAATATAAAAAGTGTTATGCAATTTTGAACAGTATCTCAACACCCCAAAAAATTATTTGTTCAAATTTAAATCACTTTTGAGTTGTCATTATGCGTCGCTCCAAGGAATGACTATAGACAACATATTTAGAATCCTCATTGTGCATTTTCTGGTCATCAAATGCATTGTAACTTGTGATTCTGTTTCATGGTGCGACATAGACGCAGGGTGTAACGATTGTCGTTGGGAGAAGGAGAAGAGGACCAAAATGCAGCGTGGTAAGTGTTCATGATAATAATTTAATCAAAACTGAACACTACACAAAATAACAACGAGGAAAAAACAAAAAAGTTCTGCAAGGTGACATACACTAAACAGAAAACAATCACCCACAACTCAAAGTGGGGAAACAGGCTACCTAAATATGGTTCTCAATCAGAGACAACAATAGACAGCTGCCTCTGATTGAGAACCACACACGGCCAAACACAAAGAAATAGACAACATAGAACACCAGACATAGAATGCCCACCCAAACTCAAGCCCTGACCAACCAAAATAGAGACATAAAAAGGATCTCTACAGTCAGGGCGTGACATGTCCATTATTATCCAATGGAACGATGATGAACTAGTTCTGCATGTTACCACATGTCCATTATTATCCAATGGAACAATGATGAACTAGTTCTGCATGTTTCCACATGTCCATTATTATCCAATGGAACGATGATGAACTAGTTCTGCATGTTACCACATGTCCATTATTATCCAATGGAACGATGATGAACTAGTTCTGCATGTTGCCACATGTCCATTATTATCCAATGGAACGATGATGAACTAGTTCTGCATGTTACCACATGTCCATTATTATCCAATGGAACGATGATGAATTAGTTCTGTATGTTACCACATGTCCATTATTATCCAATGGAACGATGATGAACTAGTTCTGCATGTTACCACATGTCCATTATTATCCAATGGAACGATGATGAACTAGTTCTGCATGTTACCACATGTCCATTATTATCCAATGGAACGATGATGAACTAGTTCTGTATGTTACCACATGTCCATTATTATCCAATGGAACGATGATGAACTAGTTCTGCATGTTACCACATGTCCATTATTATCCAATGGAACGATGATGAACTAGTTCTGCATGTTTCCCAACTGCCATGATTAAAAACAACCCCTGCACATCTCATGACTATTTCAGGTCAGGCTCACTAGCATGGTGACTATAGTAGCTTATTTTATATGTCCTATTTCACACTTGTTCAGGTGTGAGTTGGACATGTGTTTCTTGTATATCCCAACACCCACAGAGAGCTGGGGTCTTTAGACAGGGTCAGCCCTTATTAACGGCATCCCTGGAGCCATTGAGGATAAGTGCCTTGCTCAAGGGCACAATGACAAATATTTCACCTTGTCTGCTCCTGGAGTTGAACCAGCGACCTTTCGGTTACTGGCCCAATGCTCTGACCTCAGGTAGCAGTACAGAACAACACTAAGGTGTGTTACAGAGCAGTGCACTAGACAGCTGACGATGCCCCCAAGGCAATTTCCCCATTCACAGAGATCACATTTATAGTAAATACATGCTGAAGTTGCATTGTCAGCTGTCTAGTGCTCTATAACACGCCTTGTATTGAATCCCAGCCTGTGTGTGTCTATACGGTATTGGATTGAATCCCAGCCTATGTGTGTCTATACAGTATTGGATTGAATCCCAGCCTATGAGTGTCTATATAGTATTGGATTGAATCCCAGCCTATGTGTGTCTATACAGTTGACCATCATTTCTTATTTTGATAGTGGAGTCTCTTGTAGTTCTAAAGTACAGTTGTGTTCTAATATAATGGAGCCCTTCCACTTTACAATGGGAGTGTAACAATGGAGCAGAACATTCTAAATTACAGTTGTGTTCTAATATAATGGAACCCTTCCACTTTACAATGGGAGTGTAAACAATGGAGCAGAACATTCTAAAGTACAGGTGTGTTCTAATATAATGGAACCCTTCCACTTTACAATGGGAGTGTAACAATGGAGCAGAACATTCTGTTTTCTCTTTTCCAAACTGGTTGAATGAATATTTAACCCTGTAACCCAGCAACAAGTCTGGCTGATACTAACTCAACGCCCTGCTGACTTCAGACTTGAAAGGCTCTTTTGATGTTGGCGGCATGATGTGTTGATAATGAAGGGGGCTGTGCTTTTACAGGTTGTCTCTCCTCCCTGTCTCATTCCTATGCTTAGACACTGCTGACGCCTGACATATCTTACAACGCCTGGATAGGTATTTTAAGTATCATCAAACCACATCATGTGTTATAGCAAATTTCCAGTCGATGACTTGGCACGCAACCTTCGGTTGTTGCGTCACCTCGCCTTAGCTGTGGAACGCACCTTTTCTCACTCACACTCAAACACACAGCCTCACACAGCCTCACACAGCCTCACACAGCCTCACACAGCCTTGAGCGCCGCCACCTTCCATTACAACTGTTGTATTTTCAAATCCAAACAATGAGAGGTCTCAACCCCCGAGAAAAATGTTATATTTGAGAGAACCAATCAATGCGTCTGCAAAATTTTGGAGAGAATATTGCAACGGCTTCTTGTCCAGACCAGTGAGTTACAGCTCATCCTCGTTGTACAGTAGAGAGAATATTGCAACGGCTTCTTGTCCAGACCAGTGAGTTACAGCTCATCCTCGTTGTACAGTAGAGAGAATATTGCAACGGCTTCTTGTCCAGACCAGTGAGTTACAGCTCATCCTCGTTGTACAGTAGAGAGAATATTGCAACGGCTTCTTGTCCAGACCAGTGAGTTACAGCTCATCCTCGTTGTACAGTAGAGAGAATATTGCAACGGCTTCTTGTCCAGACCAGTGAGTTACAGCTCATCCTCGTTGTACAGTAGAGAGAATATTGCAACGGCTTCTTGTCCAGACCAGTGAGTTACAGCTCATCCTCGTTGTACAGTAGAGAGAATATTGCAACGGCTTCTTGTCCAGACCAGTGAGTTACAGCTCATCCTTGTTGTACAGTAGAGAGAATATTGCAACGGCTTCTTGTCCAGACCAGTGAGTTACAGCTCATCCTTGTTGTACAGTATACCACGTGGTTCGTGTTAACCAGGCTACTTGAAATTTACCACGGGGGAGATAAATTGCACAGTAACAGAATGAATTAATCCTTACCTAACCCTCACCTTAAACGTTTTAAATGTCAACTACAATGGGGTAATGTCAGAGTTGGACGTCCCAAAGATCTGGCTTAGCATTTATCATAACAGAGCTAATTTTTCTGCTCTAGTGTTGTGTTCACCACTAGAGGGACCCATCAGACCAGAGAGTGTTGTGTTCAAGGTCACCACTAGAGGGACCCATCAGACCAGAGAGTGTTGTGTTCAAGGTCACCACTAGAGGGACCCATCAGACCAGAGTGTTGTGTTCAAGGTCACCACTAGAGGGACCCATCAGACCAGAGAGTGTTGTGTTCAAGGTCACCACTAGAGGGACCAATCAGACCAGAGAGTGTTGTGTTCAATTCCTTCAGAAAAAGTTGCCCAAAAGTCTTTTTTCAAAATTTGTAATTAATGTAGAAAAGGAATGTAGCTTTTGTGAATTGAAAAATTAAACTATAAAGCATTTGTTTTGTGATTGTTTGCATAGTGAAATATTTAGGACAGATGGGAAAATCTGCACGGTTTGTTCCAGGTAAACATTGCAATTCTTCAGCCATTCCTGGGCCTGTGACTAAAAACAAGCTACCAAAAGAAATGATCTAATGATTCTTCTCAGCACAATCTGCAGAGCTGGGAAGGTTGTCTCCTCCATATAAATAACATTCTAATGGTTGCAAGAATAATGCATAATAATTACAATTTTGAATCCTGCATCGTTTTGCATATCAGTTCATAAACCATGTACCATGGAATCAGTATGTCAAAAATCTCTTCCCAACCATTTTACAGTCTATATGGGTTCTGTCGTTTCTGGAGGATTAAATTGAAATTGCTACCAACTTTCTATGGCTTGTTTTAAAAACTGTGATATTCGGGACATGATTTCCTTTTCTAATAACTGAAAGTGAGAGGTAATCTGAATAAAGGGACAAAAGGCCTTTCTTGAACATAGGGAGAGTGTAAGGATCAACGCCGGAGATGAGACGCAGGTACAGGGAGTGAACATTTATTAACCACGGACAGGGGAAATGACAATAATGCTGACACAGGGATGAAACAGTGGAAACAGACAGATATGGGGAAGGAGTCCAGGTGAGTCCAATGAGCGCTGATGCGCATAATGATGGTGACAGGTGTGCATAATGAAAGGCAGTCTGGCGCCCTCAAGCGCCAGAGAAGGAGAGCAGGTGCATGCATGAAAAAAAGACGTTCTTACTAATTTGCTATAGAACCAGTTTGGATTTAATTATAACTTTTGTATGACTGAAGCCTTTAGTGATAGGTCTAATGCTTTCATATTTTATAATTTCTACCCTCCGAATTCATATTCATTATATTTTTCACCTAGTTGCCTCGGGGATTTGAACCAGCGATCTTTAGATGACCTGCCGCCCCGTTCTTTCTGTCTCCACACATATGCTTCCCTACGTACCACTCCAACTTTACTTGTTTCTACCACCCACGCATTGTCTATCCATTCTAAACCCTCTTCTCCTGTATACTCCAGTCCCTGCCTTCTGTCCCAGATATCATAAATCGCTTCTCGCGATCCATGGCACTGTGTGTACACAGTAGGCTAAATGTCTTTACGCATATATTCACGTTTATACAATTCATAGGCTACTTGGCTAATGGCCTGGATAAAAAGAAGCATCTATGTGATGCTGTTAAACCAGCCATAATTTAGGGGAGGATAGACTGTGCTTGGTTTTTAATACAATTAAACAAAATGAGGGGAAACCAATATTTTTATGTGTTTTATGTTTTTAAAGACAAAATGGCACAAAATGCACATCTCTTCCATGGGCACTGTGTCTGGATAGGCTGCACTTCAGCTCTTTAAATCCCTGCTATTATCAACCCAGGTTACATGAAGACCTGCTTTCCGTCGGTCTTAAAACGTCCCTTTAAGGACACACCTCAAATATTGCCGCCTCTAAAATGTCAGTGCGCCCATTTTTTACATGCCAAAATTGTAAACTAATGTGCGTTTGACACTAGCGCCTCCTTAGAGACGAAAATAAAGCCCTTCAAGTTTACAGGACAATTCATAAGGAAACCCCATGCAACTCAATAACTTATTAAAGATGCAACTAATATACAATCCATAGAGTTTTGCTGTTGTTAAAATGTTCAAGAAAACCTTGTGTATAAGATTCATACAGCCTAATATTAGCTGTGTCAACATTAAATTACACCGCTACAACAGTTCAGTAAACTTTGTAGAATTATGGCATTACAGTAGTGTAAACTTACCTTGAAACTCAACAATGCATTTGCACACGCAGTTACTAATCCAAAATAGACTGAGAAGTGTGAACAATGAACCAGCATTTGTATTCACAGTCATTTGAATGTTTACAGGTTGTAGTTTCACGTCGAATGCTGCGGTGTACTTTTCATACTCTTTAAAATTAACAAACTTTGCTGTCTAGGTTAAAGACAGAGATTATAAAAAGAAAAACCAGTTTACAACCAGAAAATGGCGTCACTAAGCCAAATGTTGCCTTCTGGGGTGTTATTCAGTCAGTAACAATGTGATACATGACAGGTTACTCTTCTCTCTCTCCTGAGCTGTCCTCCCATTCTAGAGAGCCCACTGGAGGTGGACTGTCCTCCCATTCTAGAGAGCCCACTGGAGGTGGACTGTCCTCCCATCCTAGAGAGACCACTGGAGGTGGACTGTCCTCCCATCCTAGAGAGCCCACTGGAGGTGGCTAACAGTCTCAACACAGAGGTAGCTGAGAACACAGAGAGGATTGATGAGGAGTTGGGAAGACATCTCTCTCAGGATAATCAGTGTGATCTCGACAGCTCCTTCAGGGTCGTATCTCAGCACCATCTGATCCACTGTGACCTGTGTGTCAGCGTTCTCCAGCTGTCTCTCTGGGATGGGAGGAAAGCCAGGCAGCTGGACCGTCGTCAGTTTAGACTGAAACATCTTCAGCTGTTCTTCAGTGAGCTCCTCCAGAGTGGTCAGTAGCAGAGCTGGAACATCCAACATGAAGGGTAAAATAACAAGATATAAGGAAGGAATAGAAATACTGACTACTGATATAAAACAAAGAATATTAACATATTAATATTGGTAGGAAATACTAGAATATTTCTACTGGTCTCTCAATATATCATCATCATGAAGTTACATTAGGAACTGTAACACAGACAGACACGCACAGTATACTGCCAATTGCAAGCTTCCTTTAAGACTTGAAAAATCTGTGCCGTTGTGTGACAAAACTGCACATTTTAGAGTGGCCTTTTATTGTCCACAAGGTGCACCTGTGTAATGATCACGCTGTTTAATCAGCATCTTGATGTGCCACACCTGTGGGTGGATGGATTATCTTGGCAAAGGAGAAATGCTCATTAACCGGGATGTAAACAAATTTGTGTACACAAGTTGAGATAAATAATATTTTTGAGCATATGGAAAATTGCAGGGATCTTTTATTTCAGCTCATAACACTGAGACGTCCCTCCCACTCTGTCTGCCGAATTATTTCTCTTTGCTCTTGTTACGCACACAAAATGTATGGTCACATTTGTGTTTATGTATTGTTTCTTTGTATTGGGGAAGAATGCTGTTACTGAAATGTCATCGAAGGTCTTACCATTATACTACTGTTGGCCAGTAGGGGGCAGTGAGACTTGTTCACGACGTACTGGAACAATATGTGATCCTGCACCTGTTATCTCATAATTGAGAGAACCTTTGAAAGAGAAGCCACGTTCTCCTGTTTCATCATGTGTCCTGTGTTACAGGTCAGTAAAGTGCAAAAATACACTGAATACCACAATATAGTTTTGTAACTTGCCTGTTGAAGTGAATGTAATGGTTTTGAACAGCAGAGTAATTGTACAACTTTGTACTAGACAGAACGCATGTCGAGTGTAAAATGAAACGATGGCCGTGATCCTTTGGCTTTGATCTAGAAAAAAACGATTAGTTAATTCCAGAACATTTTTATTTTTGAAAAAGACACTCCTGACAATATCCTAAGGGTTTTGACAATTTCATGTGTTAATTGTTGTACTGTAATTGTTAGAAAAGCTGCTAGCTCAGAGTTAGCTAAAATTTTAAAAAAAAATACATTTTAACTGCTAGCTTAGAGCTAGCAAATTTTAGTTGTTTACATTTGAACTATAAACAACGTGAGCAGGTCTCCATTACCAACTATAGCGAAGCTGCCATTGTGACACAGTACAATAAACTGGGATTAGAACGTTCAGAAGGCGACTTGATGCCCCAGTGCTCAATAGAACTAATAGGAGCTGGCAGCTAGTCAAAAACTAACCGGAGTTTAGAGCTAGCTCCGGTTAGCTTTTGACTAGCTCCTGTTAGTTTGACTAGCCCCTGTTAGCTTTTGACTAGCTCCTCCAGTCAGTTGGTTCTTGGCTTTGATGGGTAAATGTATGTTTGATATGTGTATGAAGTAATATGTCAGGTATTTATGAGACAGATTATTAAATAGACTTTAAAGAGAAATACAATGGAAAGACAAACTATTTGCTCGAGAATGTTGAATAAAGATAATTGAGAGAACCTTTGAAGGAGAAGCCACGTTCTCCTGTTTCATCATTTATCCTGTGTTACAGGAACTATTATCTGCTGCACCAGTACTGAAACTGGGAACTGTTAAACTCTTGTTTTCTTTAATAGGATGTCGGTGGGCGGAGCCGCGAGGGTCGTCAGCGAAATGGGACACACCTGGGCTCTGGTTTGTCCCAGGGATAAATGCACCTTTCCCCCGTTCATTGAGGAGACTCCATGCAGACACACTGTTGTATTTTGGTTGTGGCACTTCGCAACACCCCTCATTATCACCATCTATGCACACAACCACTCACTTACACTACTGACTACACACACCATTGTTAATTGTATATAGTTTACTTTAGTTAAGAAATATATTTTAGTTATTCCTTGATCTCTGTGTTGTCTCCCTCTTTGTTATGGTCTATGAGCAGGTTCGTGACAAGTGAGGGCTCATCTGGGATCTTCAGGTTGGTTCCTAGACATTTTGGAGTATAGTATTTTGTTGCATTATGATGGGTTAATGCTAATTGGGATGTGCTTTGGTTGGTTTTCACTACATAGTCTAATAAGTGTTCTGTATAGTGCCTTAAACAGAGTTGTGGTTGTCTGGTGATGTCATCAAAATGTGTGTTGCATGGAGAAGTAGGTCTAATACTAGTGTTGTTAGGCTAACTGGTATGAGTATTGTGTTTGATAAACTCTGTAGTTGCTTTGTTTATCTTTTGTTACAGATTTGAGTTCTGCTGTTTGGTGCCCAGGGTTGGTTGCCTTCATTTGTTTGGTAAACTTGCCACTGTGGTGGATAGTTGGTTGTGTGCTGTGTTGGAGAGTAATATTGGTTAGTTTCCAGGCCCTTGCCCTGGCTGGACACTCTTGTTTTACTTGCTGTTGGGACATCGGTCTGAGGAGGTGAGTTCATTCAGCTGTGTACCTCAGTGGGAGATTTGAGTAGGGTAGTGCTATTTCCTACCTGGAGCTATAGCATTTCTTTTCCCCTGTTAGGTTTAGCGACGTGTTCCATTTTGGAATATGTTGAGCATGGTTATTTTGTTTGTTATTTTTGTGTGGTGTCCGTGGACGGAGCAGTGGTCTCGGGGGCACATCCGTGGCTTAGGGGGAATCCACCAGCGTGCTGGGGGGGGTTTTCCATGCCAGCGGGCTACAGTGCGTAATTACCCACCGCGAATCCACATGAAGACTAGGGTTGAGTTATTGTAGAATTTGGGGAAGCTCCTTTATATCTCATCTCTCTCCTGTGGTGCCCAGTGTGATTGGCGCTTCTCTTGTTGTGGTCCGGTCTGATGTGCTCAGCAGAGAGGAAGATGCTTTTTAGCAGTTACTTGTGACTCTGGTGTCTAATGTAGACGAGTTCATTTACGTTCCATCAGAGGAACTGTTAGAATGATGTACTAAAGAACAGCTGTTGAAGATCGCTGAACACTACCAGGTTGAAATTGGTGATAAACATCTACAATTCTGTTAGGTTGATATTGAAGGCCGATCTGATGGAGAGGGGTATACTTGGAGGTTACCACTGGGGCAGCCTCTGCCGAGGACTCGCCACCTCCACAGCCGTCTACCCGTTTCGTTACAATGGCCGCCTCATCTGTTAGTCCTAGTAGTCTTCCTTTTGAAATAACTACTTCTGTTACAGCTAGAGCATCCTCCTTGTCTTACACACCTTGAGAGACCATTGGAAATGGTTTGGAACAAACAGTCATGATTTAGTAGCAGTACCTGAAACATGGAAGCCCAAATGTTGCCCTCGGCCCTTGAGGGTATCACCTTGATGTAATGGTTAAGATGTTGGGTTGGTGAGCGAGAGACTCTTCAGGTCTGGATTCACCATTTAGAATTACATTACAACCCAAAATATTGTTCTGTGGCAGAAGGTGAGTTCAACAATATGAGTTTGATAGAATTCCAACCAAAGAGGAGTTTGACAACTCTGATCTACTAAGCTCATCAATGTCAACATTTCTGGGCAGCAACAACACATTTAGGGTGGAACTATTGTTATCATCTGGGAGTTGGTAAAATAGTAGCACCAGAGCACAGATAGGAAAGACAGGAACTTCCTGTTCCTTGGTGATGCCATATTTGCTGAATCCAGTGATGTTTAATATGACGTGAGTTTCTGTTGCCTCATGGGGAAGGAGAAACTCCACACTGTCATCATCAGTCACATGGGCTACAGACAGGAAGTCACATCCACCCTCTAGGAGAGAAAGAGAACATTAGTTTTCTGTTCAGATGACAATGACAACCCAGTAGCGGAGTAGTGATGCTACTGATGGTGGTTAAGAATACATAGTCTATAACCTCCCTGGAAACGTAGTTGACAGACAGACCCCTTAAGGCATGTAACCTTGAACAGGGGTCCTGCAGGCCTCTTGCCACTCTGGGCTAGAAGCCTCACGTCCCAGTGGACTGTCCTATAGAGCACATCTCCCTCTCCCGCCATCCTAAACACCAGGTCTGTTATACTGCACTGGAACAGACCTGCACTGGGGCACTGGAACCTGTAGAACAAACAATTATTCAAATTACATTTGAATAACATTTCCCGAATTAGATTTTAAAAACTTGCTATTGTCATTAAACTATTAATGGGGGGGGGGGGTTACCGGTATCCTCACTTACCTTCATGACTATAGATTTCAGGTTCAAAGTGATTGGGAACTGTCTACAATGTAAAGACAATAACATGTGTTATAGTTTGAACAGTAGTTGAATTTAAACCTATAAACAGGTCTTTCTTGCTTTCTTTACAGCAAAGGTCTTACCATGGGAGGGTCAGTAGTACACAGGCCTTGGTTGACTATTCTAACCTCTGTAAAGTTTAAATTCTCCATGGCATCAGGTAAGCTGTCAGACAGAAGTCCTCGGACACCGTCCTCGCTCTCCTCTTCCTTTGTTCCCTCACTAGAAAAAGGCCAACTGTGAGAGTGTGGCAAGGGATTGGATGATCCTTTCTGTTTTGGCAAGGTTGGATCATTGGGTTCCAGGAGGAGGAGAATCTGCACAGAGAAAGTGTACGTGTCTATTTGTTGACCCTCATGTCATTTTGTGGACTGTGTGCTCTTCTTCAGGCCCTCCTAGGCAGTGGAGGAGCATATCATAACATTAAAATGAATAAAGCTGGTGATACTTCAGTAGACAATATCACAACCCTTTGGACTGACTACAGACACGCTTCTGTTGTATTTTACATCATCTTCCTCTTTTCCTTCTTCTTCTCTGCATATTTCTGCCATTTTCAGGATCTCATCTGGACAGCGGGTGGCCTGAACATAGACACAGAATTAGTTCTAAATGCTCAGCAGTAAATGTCCACTCCCCAAGTTGATTTATAGTGGAATGTCTGACTAGTCTCTAATCTCTTTCACTCCTCTGCAGGGTTCTTTCTCACAGACATCCTGTTTTGACTGCCATAACTCACACATCTCTCAGACCCTTTATAAGAGGCAGAGACTAGAAAAGACTGTGGAACAATATTAAACCTTATAATGCATATATATATTGTTAATCTGTAGTCTAGGACCCTATAAATGTAAGGGGGGAGATTTCTTATAACCCCTCCCCTTCTATTAATACAACATAAGCATAATCAATTATTATAATACATCAAACGTTTGGTACAGCCCCTATCATGACCCCAAGGTGAACCCAACAGTAGCTAACGTTAGTTAGCAAACCAACCAGCTTCACGCCTAATTAGCTAGCTAGCATTTGCAGCTACCCAGAGTAACGTTGATGTTAGACTCTAGCTAGCTATTTTTTTAATGTTCCTGTCAAAAAACAATCCCTCCACACCCTTTACCAGAAAACATATCTAACCGTTCTTAGATAGCTAGACCAATACAGTAAGCTAGCTAATAGTTAGTACAACCACCACGTTTGCTCTGCTTTCCCTCCTTGTACTAGCTAGCTAACAACTGAGTTAGTGCAAACGTTAGTTAGCTAGCATGCAAGTATCCAGGCAGAGCTGCTAACGTTAGCCTAGAGAAAATAATAGTTTGCGACATTAACTAAAACTGATAATTAATATAACAACCTTATCAAATTACAAAAGTTTTCATAAATTGACGCTTACAATTATCCTTGTCGAGTTACCGTCTTGAGGAACAAATTGCGGCTGAATGACTTGCTCGTTCTGCCTCCCAGTGGTGAGGCATGACGGTTAAACATTCTAATCAATTCTGTTGTGAAATTGTACACCAATGATTTTAAATTACAGGTCATTTTCAGTCAATCTGTCTATCAGAACATTTAACAAGCTATTCGGAAGAAAATCTATTTTAAATCAATCTATTTTATTATATATATATATATATATATGTGTGTGTTTTTTTAAAGAATACTATATGCAATATTGTATTCGTGTATCTCATGCATTTCAATGAGTACAAGCTGATCAGGCTGACCAAAACGGACCGAATAAATATAGCCCAGTTTTTGGGAAGACAATTTTGGGGCAAAATAAAGTCCATGACCGACAAACCTGATATCGCTGAAAATTCACCGTCCGTGGAAGTCACGTGCTGAGTGGCTATGTTTGGACCAAATCAAGGCTGGTCAAGACTTGACCCAAACATAAACGTCTATGATTGGTTGAGATTTGGTCCGAACCGGACCAAACATCTATGTCCGTGGATGTGGAAATCAAGACCGGTCTGGAACTGCACCCAGAAAAGGCGTTGATCCGTGCTTACTGAGGTGTACACTGTTGCCTGAAATCTAATTTGATGAATGGCCATCTGTGGTAAACCTACCGTTTGTAAAACGACATCCTGACAGGACCAAAATAAGACGTCGGCTGGTGCTTACTAGACCTACCATGTCGGCCCGCAATAGAACTTTATGAATGCCCATCCAATTAGGTAGGCCCACGGTTGGTAAAACAGGCCGTTGCATTGACTTTATTAGTCCTGAATCCTGTGACTAATCCATTTGGCTATTTTAACTCTGAATATCACCTCCCCAACTTTACCAGGAGACTACTTGCAATGTGTTTACACAGCGGGAAATGCAGAAGTATTTAATTTTTTCGCTATGATCAGCTTGTCAAAAAAAACACTGATCATGACAATGGTGTGAAACACCTGTACAACAGTTGTGATTGTCCATTCCATATTGTCCATTTTATTTTGACCTTGATCGGAGAAACCTGCAGGATGTAAAAAGTGTCCATCTCATTACATTGTCATACATTTTTATCTCCATCCTGTAAGCTACAGAAAAGTTTATGTGTGTCAAACAGGTGCTGTATAGATTACAGTTGAATTGTGCTGACCATTTGGAACAATGTAAACACCACTAAATAAAGTGTAAGCTTACCAGAGAGTCTGCTGTTACGTTTTGTTTGTTAAGCCTTTATTGAAGCAAAGACTAAAAAGTCGCATTCATTCGTGATTGCAATTTCCTGAAATTGAACGGTTTATTTTAATTTTTAACCTAATTATTCAATGTTTGCTTTATTTTATTATAAAACTTAAAAGGATTAATTGCATTTCAAATCATGACTGACTCGTATGCTGTGTGATGACATGAACGAATAAATGATTGATACAGTAGCCTATATATGTATTGAAATATAGGCCTTAGTAAACTATGGTATTAAGACTAAACAGGATGCGCTCTTAGGCCTACAGCTTGATGGTGGTTATACAAGGCTGCTATACTAAGCCTTCTCATGATAATGACATTACTTATTATTATAATAATGATCATAATAATAATAACAATAAGATCAAGGGAAAAAAAGAGGGTTATTACTATAAATAGTGATGCACAGACATGACATTACTTATTATTATAATGATCATAATAATAATAATAACAATAAGATCAAGGGAAAAAAATAGGGTTATTACTATAAATAGTGATGCACAGACATGACATTACTTATTATTATAATGATCATAATAATAATAATAACAATAAGAAAGAGATCAAGATAGAGGAGAGATAATAATGCTACTTTAGCTCCCTATCTTATCCTTCCTCTCTCCTCTCGACCTTCTCTTCTTCTGTATACACTGCTAAAGCCGTTTTCTATCATTATAAATGTCAAGGTTCTGCCTCAAACCCTGGGAAACGCTTCTCCCACTTTCGCCTCCCTCCTTCGTTCTCCACCTCCTCCCGCTCTCTCCTCCCTCTCTGCGGATGACTTTGTCAATCACTTTGTAAAAAAAGGTTGATATCCGCTCCTCTTTCACTCAGCCCACTGAGTCCACTGGTCCTACTCAGACCCTACACCTTGACCTCGTTCTTCCCTCTCTCTCCAGATTAAATCCTGTGACTAGTGATGTCCGGCCGCCCGAGAACCTGGCCACTTGACCATATCCCCTCCTCCAGACGATGTCTGGAGACCTTCTCCCATTCCTCACTTCCCTCATCAACTCCATTTTGAGACGATGTAGCCAGTATACACTTACTGAAAACATAATTAATCTAAGATAACTCAAGAAATCTGTCATTCATTTAGAAGTTTTTGCAGAGGAGATCATAATTGCGCAATTTTGCATCTGACTAGGATGTTTGGTGGCATGAATATACGGGACAACGGAGGTCCCACATGGGACAAACCTATTTAGCCCTATATAAAGGACATCCCGGCTAATACGGGACAGTTGGTAACCCTATTACAGATATAATATATTTATCCATGAAATAACAGCATACTCAGTTTTCCTTCAGCTCAATTTCTTACCATGGACGGGTCCGTTTTCAGACACACTGACACGAGCGTGCCAGCCGAAGAAGAGCGCTACAGTTGACTTTCGTTTCCCACCGCCCAGCCCATCCTTCTTCTTCGTTGTGGTTTAACGGCGGTTGGCATTCAATAAATGTTGCATCACAGGTGAGATGAGAGAACTCGATCTGGTGACCACTCTGCTACGGTGCTCCCAGGAGGAGGGAGGGTGTGGGACAAGAGAAAACACTAGGCAGAGCCCCGCCTGTTTTGAGACCCATATGTTTTGCAAAAAAATAAAAAATGACATGTGGCTTGCCAGTTTTGCAAACTATATATATATATCTTTGAGTTAATAAAGCATACAAACATGGTCTCTTTTTTGTATTCTTGAGTAAGGCAGCTCCAAAATGCAGGTGTTTCAGCCTAGCTCAGTGCTTTCTGTGGTGGGGCAAGGTCATTGGACACAGATAAATGAAGTCAAATCCAATTGTATTTGTCATACACATGGTTAGCAGATGTTAATGCGAGTGTAGCGAAATGCTTGTGCTTCTAGTTCCGACAATGCAGTAATAACCAACGAGTAATCTAACCTAACAATTCCACAACAACTACCTTATACACACAAGTGTAAAGGGATGAAGAATATGTACATAAAGATATATGAATGAGTAATGGTACGGAACGGCATAGGCAAGATGCAGTAGATGGTATCGAGTACAGTATATACATATGAGATGAGTAATGTAGGGTATATAAACATTATATTAAGTGGCATTGTTTAAATTGTCTAGTGATACATGTATTACATAAAGATGGCAAGATGCAGTAGGTGGTATAGAGTACAGTATATACATATGAGATGAGTAATGTAGGGTATGTAAACATTATATTAAGTGGCATTGTTTAAAGTGGCTAGTGATACATTTTTTACATCAATTTTTCCATTATTAAAGTGGCTGGAGTTGAGTCAGTATGTTGGCAGCAGCCACTCAATGTTAGTGGTGGCTGTTTAACAGTCTGATGGCCTTGAGATAGAAGCTGTTTTTCAGTCTCTCAGTCCCTGCTTTGATGCACCTGTACTGACCTCGCCTTCTGGATGATAGCGGGGTGAACAGGCAGTGGCTCGGGTGGTTGTTGTCCTTGATGATCTTTATGGCCTTCCTGTGACATCGGGTGGTGTAGGTGTCCTGGAGGGCAGGTAGTTTGCCCCCGGTGATGCGTTATAGCTACAGTAGCTTTGATTGGACTGATCATGTCAACATCATACTTTCAAAGTCTTAGCTTGCAGTCATCATCATGAATGAAGTCGACAATCTACTGGCACATCCTTTTTAATTTTTGTCATATGAAGAGAAATAATGAAGAGAAGTTATAGCTAAAACGTGTCGGTGCTCATCGGCCATTGGACATAAACATTACACAATAAGTTGGAAATTCGACAATGAGTGGTTTGGAAGCAATCAGTGTGGTAACTGCAAGCATTGCAAGGCAATCTTTAGACTAATATTCAATGGAGTGGCTGTGTGCTCCCAAGTCTAAGGTTAAGGGTCTATTTTCCTAGTTTAAAATTATAAACATTCAACATTTGCCATTCTGTCAATGAAGCATGATTTGTGCCGAACTGAAAACAATTGTTAACTCAGAATTGCAAAATCGGACTTTAGTGAGTTCGAGACAACTGGGATCTCAAAAATAAAGAGCTACGACTGGGAAAATACGTTTTGAACTTTCATCCAACTCGGAATTGTAAATCGGGAACTCGGACCTCATTCTAGAGCTACAACCTGGAGATCACTGACGTCATCATGATTCAATTTTTCCAGAGTTCCCAGTTGTCCTGAAAGCACCATGAATCCAGAAAATACCAGACTTTGATGACAAAGTTTGATGACAAAATTTGCCCATGAAGGACCGCCGCGCCACCTTCCTGTTCAAGTGGGCACAGCACAACAAGTTGAATCCCAAAATGTCTTGTATGCTGCTGTATAAATGATGTAATATGCCAGGGAGATGTGTATACTGTTGCTAAGAGAGTCTGCTTATATGCCCCCTTTATTTATCCTACGGTTCTGACTTGGTTTACAGTTTGTCGCTGTACATTACAAAAGTGCGGAACAAATAGCTCATTAATGTCTTAATCGAAATTACGGATTTCCTCTTATCCGCTTCTCGTCCCCTTATGCCATAGTTTGTACGTCTCAATTGTCAGTAGAAAATACATTTGTTAAATCAAGTCAGCCATGTTTTTTTTAAAGGCAGTTCAGATAAATGTGTTAATGTAGGGATAATGACGTGGAAATGTTAAATGCTTTAAAATATGCATTGTAGTCGACTATAAATCAAATCAAATGTTTATTAATCATGTGCACAAGATACAGCGGGTGTAAATGACACAGGGAAATGCTTGTACGTTTCTATATACGAAGATGTAAAAAATATGTCCCTTATTTGACCTTTAAAAAGCAAAGTCTCTGAACTTTCCCTGAGCAGTGACTTCACCTGAGACATGAGGCTCATTCAAGACAGTTAAAGCGATTACTTTTTAGCCAGTAGATCTGAAAGTGGGCCCCAGGGCCAAAAGCTGTTCCCAAAAATGTCAGAATACATCACATATGTGCAGATACAGTTGAAGTCGTAAGTTTGCATACACTTAGGTTGGAGTCATTAAAACTCGTTTTTCAACCACTTCACAAATATCTTGTTAACAAACTAGTTTTGGTAAGTCGATTTGGACATCTACTTTGTGCATGACACAAGTAATTTTTCCAACAATTGTTTACAGACAGATTATTTCACTTATAATTCACTGTATCACAAATCCAGTGAGTCAGAAGTTTACATACACTAAGTTGACTGTGCCTTTAAACAGCTTGGAAAATTCCAGAAAATGATGTCATGGCTTTAGAAGCTTCTGATAGGCTAATTGACATCATTTGAGTCAATTGGAGGTGTACCTGTGGATGTATTTCAAGGCCTACCTACAAACTCAGTGCCTCTTTGCTTGACATCATGGGAAAATCAAAAGAAATCAGCCAAGACCTCAGAAAAATAATTGTAGACCTCCACAAGTCTGGTTCATCCTTGGGAGCAATTTCCAAACGCCTTAAGGTACCACGTTCATCTGTACAAACAATAGTACCCAAGTATAAACACCATGGGACCACACAGCCGTCATACCGCTCAGGAGACGCGTTCTGTCTACTTGAGATGAACGTACTTTGGTGCAAAAAGTGCAAATCAATCCCAGAAACAGAAAAGGACCTTGTGAAGATGCTGGAGGAAACAGGTACAAAAGTATCTATATCCACAGTAAAACGAGTCCTATATCGACATAACCTGAAAGGCCGATCAGCAAGGAAGAACACACTGCTCCAAAACCGCCATAAAAAAGCCAGACTACGGTTTGCAACTGCACATGGGGACAAAGATCATACTTTTTGGAGAAATGCCCTCTGGTCCGATGAAACAAAAATAGAACTGTTTGGCCATAATGACCATCGTTATGTTTGGAGGAAAAAGGGGGAGGCCTGCAAGCCGAAGAACACCATCCCAACCGTGAAGCACCGGGGTGGTAGCATCATGTTGTGGGGGTGCTTTGCTGCAGGAGGGACTGGTGCACTTCACAAAATAGATGGTACCATGAGGAAGGAAAATTATGTGGATATATTGAAGCAACATCTCAAGATATCAGTCAGGAAGTTAAACCTTGGTCGCAAATGGGTCTTCCAAATGGACATTGACCCCAAGCATACTTCCAAAGTTGTGGCAAAATGAGTTAAGGACAACAAAGTCATGGTATTGGAGTGGCCATCACAAAGCCCTGACCTCAATCCAATAGAACATTTTGTGGCCAGAACTGAAAAAGCGCGTGCGAGCAAGGAGGCCTACAAAACCTGACTCAGTTACACCAGCTTTGTCAGGAGGAATGGGCCAAAATTCACCCAACTTATTGTGGGAAGCTTGTGGAAGGCTACCCGAAACGTTTGATCCAAGTTAAACAATTTAAAGGCAATGCTACCAAATACTAATTGAGTGTATGTAAACTTCTGACCCACTGGGAATGTGATGAAAGAAATAAAAGCTGAAATAAATAATTCTCTCTACTATTATTGTGACATTTCACATTCTTTAAATGAAGTGGTGATCCTAACTGACCTAAGACAGGGAATTTTTACTAGGATTAAAAGTCAGGAATTGTGAAGAACTGAGTTTAAATGTTTTTGTTATGTTATGTTCCGACTTCAACTGTACTGACAACACTCATCGTTGTTGATCTTTCACTCTTTTCCCCTATTTGGTCTGATGGGTCCCACTAGTGGTGACCTTGAACACAACACTCTCTGGTCTGATGGGTCCCACTAGTGGTGACCTTGAACACAACACACTCTGGTCTGATGGGTCCCTCTAGTGGTGACCTTGAACACAACACTCTGGTCCGATGGGTCCCTCTAGTGGTGACCTTGAACACAACACTCTGGTCCGATGGGTCCCTCTAGTGGTGACCTTGAACACAACACTCTGGTCTGATGGGTCCCTTTAATGGTGACCTTGAACACAACACTCTCTGGTCTGATGGGTCCCTCTAGTGGTGACCTTGAACCTAACACTCTCTGGTCTGATGGGTCCCTCTAGTGGTGACCTTGAACACAACACTCTCTGGTCTGATGGGACCCTCTAGTGGTGAACTTGAACACAACACTCTCTGGTCTGATGGGTCCCTCTAGTGGTGACCTTGAACACAACACTCTCTGGTCTGATGGGTCCCTCTAGTGGTGACCTTGAACCTAACACTCTGGTCTGATGGGTCCCTCTCGTGGTGACCTTGAACACAACACTCTGGTCTGATGGGTCCCTTTAATGGTGACCTTGAACCTAACACTCTCTGGTCTGATGGGTCCCTCTAGTGGTGACCTTGAACCCAACACTCTGGTCTGATGGGTCCCTCTAGTGGTGACCTTGAACACAACACTCTCTGGTCTGATGGGTCCCTCTAGTGGTGACCTTGAACACAACACTCTCTGGTCTGATGGGTCCCTCTAGTGGTGACCTTGAACCTAACACTCTCTGGTCTGATGGGTCCCTCTAGTGGTGACCTTGAACACAACACTCTCTGGTCTGATGGGTCCCTCTAGTGATGACCTTGAACACAACACTCTCTGGTCTGATGGGTCCCTCTAGTGGTGACCTTGAACCTAACACTCTCTGGTCTGATGGGTCCCTCTAGTGGTGACCTTGAACACAACACTCTCTGGTCTGATGGGTCCCTCTAGTGGTGACCTTGAACCTAACACTCTCTGGTCTGATGGGTCCCTCTCGTGGTGACCTTGAACACAACACTCTGGTCCGATGGGTCCCTCTAGTGGTGACCTTGAACCTAACACTCTCTGGTCTGATGGGTCCCTCTAGTGGTGACCTTGAACACAACACTCTGGTCCGATGGGTCCCTCTAGTGGTGACCTTGAACCTAACACTCTCTGGTCTGATGGGTCCCACTAGTGGTGACCTTGAACACAACACTCTCTGGTCTGATGGGTCCCTCTAGTGGTGACCTTGAACCTAACACTCTCTGGTCTGATGGGTCCCTCTAGTGGGGACCTTGAACCTTACACTCTCTGGTCTGATGGGTCCCTCTAGGGGTGACCTTGAACACAACACTCTGGTCCGATGGGTCCCTCTAGTGGTGACCTTGAACACAACACTCTCTGGTCTGATGGGTCCCTCTAGTGGTGACCTTGAACCTAACACTCTCTGGTCTGATGGGTCCCTCTAGTGGTGACCTTGAACCTAACACTCTCTGGTCTGATGGGTCCCTCTAGTGGTGACCTTGAACACAACACTCTGGTCTGATGGGTCCCTCTAGTGGTGACCTTGAACCGAACACTATCTGGTCTGATGGGTCCCTCTAGTGGTGACCTTGAACCTAACACTCTCTGGTCTGATGGGTCCCTCTAGTGGTGACCTTGAACACAACACTCTGGTCTGATGGGTCCCTCTAGTGGTGACCTTGAACCTAACACTCTCTGGTCTGATGGGTCCCTCTAGTGGTGACCTTGAACCTAACACTCTCTGGTCTGATGGGTCCCTCTAGTGGTGAACGCAACACTAGAGCAGAAAAATGAGCTCTGTTATGATAAATGCTAAGCCAGATCTTTGGGACGTCCAACTCTGACATCACCCCATTGAAGTTGACATTTAAAACGTTTAAGGTAAAGGTAAGGGTATATATATATTTATTTATTTATTTTCTAAATAAATTGAAATAGAAAAAACTTTTGGTGCGCAGGACAAAGACAAAATAAGTTGAACAAATATTCAGAATTCTAATTAATTTGGTTGGTGTCAAATTACATTTGTTTACTGTGCAATTTATCTCCCCTGTTGTAAATTGCAGGTAGCCTGGCTGACACAAACCACGTGGTAAACTGTACAACGAGGAAGAGCTGTAACTCACTGGTCTGGACAATAAGCCTTTGCAATATTCTCTCAGAAACTTAGCGGATGCATTGATTGATTCTCTCTCATGTTTTTTTCCTCTGAGGTTGAGACCTCTCATTGTTTGGATTTCAAAATACAACAGTTGTAATGGAAGGTGGCTGTGTGAGGCTGTGTGAGGCTGTGTGTGGCTGTGTGTGGCTGTGTGTGGCTGTGTGTGGCTGTGTGAGGCTGTGTGTGGCTGTGTGTGGCTGTGTGTGGCTGTGTGTGGCTGTGTGAGGCTGTGTGTGGCAACAACCGAAGGTTGCGTGCCAAGTCATCGACTGTGTCATCGACTGGAAATTTGCTATAACATATGATGTGGTTAGCTGATACTTAAAATACCTATCCAGGCGTCATAAGATCTGTCAGGCGTCAGCAGTGTCTAAGCATAGGAATGAGATAAAGAGGAGAGACAACCAGTAAAAACACAGCCCACTTCATTATCAACACATCATGCCGCCAACATCAATATAGCCTTTCAAGTCTGAAGTCAGCAGGGCGTTGAGTTAGTATCAGCCAGACTTGTTGCTGGGTTACAGGGTTAAATATTCATTCAACCAGTTTAGATAAGAGAAAACAGAACCTTATGCTCCATTGTTACACTCCCATTATAAAGTGGAAGGGTTCCAATATATTAGAACACAACTGTACTTTAGAATGTTCTGCTCCATTGTTACACTCCCATTATAAAGTGGAACAGCACTTCGAGATATTAGCTGATGTACGAAGGGCTATATAAAATAAACTTGATTTGATTTGATTTGGAAGGGTTCCAATATATTAGAATGCAACTGTACTTTAGAACTACAAGAGACTCCAATATCAAAATAAGAAATGATGGTCAACTATCGACACACAGGCTGGGATTCAATCCAATACTATATAGACACACATACGCTGGGATTCAATCCAACACTGTATAGACACACATAGGCTGGGATTCAATCCAATACTGTATAGACACACAGGCTGGGATTCAATCCAATACTGTATAGACACACATACGCTGGGATTCAATCCAACACTGTATAGACACACATAGGCTGGGATTCAATCCAATACCGTATAGACACATAGGCTGGGATTCAATCCAATACTGTATAGACACACATAGGCTGGGATTCAATCCAATACTGTATAGGCACACATAGGCTGGGATTCAATCCAATACTGTATAGACACACATAGGCTGGGATTCAATCCAATACTGTATAGACACACAGCCTGGGATTCAATCCAATACTGTATAGACACACATAGGCTGGGATTCAATACAATACTGTATAGACACACATAGGCTGGGATTCAATACAAGGTGTGTTATAGAGCACTAGACAGCTGACAATGCAACTTCAGCAGACATTCGTATGCATTTACCATAAATGAGATCTCTGTGAATGAGGAAATTGCCTTGCGGGCATTGTCAGCTCTATAACACACCTTAGTGTTGTTCTGTATTGCTACCTGAGGTCAGAGCATTGGGCCAGTAACCGAAAGGTCGCTGGTTCAACTCCAGGAGCAGACAATGTGAAACATTTGCAAGAAACACATGTACAAGTGTGAAATAGGACAAATAACAGCAGCTACTATAGTCACCATGCTAGTGAGTCTGACCTGAAATAACCCCTGCACATCTCATGACTGTTTTTAATCATGGCAGTTATCTACAGTTTCTCTTTCCCTGTTTGAAAACATGCAGAACGGGGATCACGTGACCCCTGAACGAGATGGCCGCATGAACTAGGAGCTCCGCACAAGTAGTTTCCAATTCCTAATCTTACCTCCACTTCAAGTTTAAACTCATTTAGCTTTAGTCAAAAAGTCATGGCGGCTACAAAAGGCGACACTACAGGTGACATTTTTACCCGGACTCGAGCACTAGCGACGGAAAAAGCCTCCAAGAAGCAGCTAGCTTCAGAAAAAGCTAGCGCCATTAGCCAGGAGCAAGAGGACCCGTTCCCCCCCGAGGCCCAACGAAGGCCAACCTCGCACTCTGTCGAAGACATCTTTTCTGAGCTGAGATCCCAACGTACAGAACTCAACACTAAACTAGATGCCATTAACGCTCAGCTCAGTGCGATAGGGGGCAAGGTGACAATCCTGGAAAATGCTTTGCCTGACATAAACAACAAGATAACCATAAACGCGGGGCGCCTGGACGAGGCAGAGAGGCGAATCCTATCCACGGAAAACTTATTGACAGACGCCATGGAAACAATAGCATATGCTAAAAAAAAAATAGAGCAGCTGGAAGAGAAAACAGAGGACCTGGAAAACAGGGGGCGAAGGAATAATTGTGTTCTATTAAATCTGGGCGAAAAAGAAGAGGGAAACATGCCACTGATCCGCTACCTGCAAGACAAACTTCCCGAGTGGCTCCACCTGTCCACCGACAGACCCATAGAACTCGAGAGAGCTCACCGAGCACTGAGGCCCCCACCAGCAGCCAGACAACCACCGCGCCCAATCACCATACGTTTCTTGAGATTCACCGACAAGGAACGAGTCCTACAGGCGGCGAAAACCAACACCATTACAGTGGGAAACGCCAAACTCACCTTACTCCAGGACCTGTCAGCTGGAATACGCCGAAAGCGCCGAGAGTTTGACGAGGTGAAGAAATGCTCCATTGACCGAGGCATCTTTAGGGGATTCAAATACCCAAACGAGCTCAGGATTCTTCACCAAGGAGCCCTGCGACACTTCAAAACTCCCGAAGAGGCAAAACGTTTTTTGAAAGACAACCCCGGTCAATGAGAAATGGACCAATGATTAAATGCGATTACTATTATTACTAAAGGAGGTAAGACAACATATAGCCGATATCCAAAGACCCACCCGCCCTGCTAAATGTCATTATAGCCGTCTAATCTATATTTATGTTCCTTTAGCTGAGAGGGATAGGCTCCATATTACAACCTAGGCCTACTATATGTAGGCTGGGCTATTGATTTTATTTTCTCCCATTTGTAATGTGGTCTGGACGGGGGCTACGTTGTCATTTACCCAATGCGGGGCGGAGAGGATGAGGCATTTCTTTGGTGGGGAGGGGGAGACGTTGTGCGTTGCTAACTGTTCCCGTTTTTTTTGTTGTTGTTGGAACACAGAATTGTGACTGAGCGGGGAGGTAATAGATCCAACGGGATATGTCGAGTTGTTTGGGAACTCGGCTGGGGTGTTCAGAGACTGTTGTTTTATGTAAACCATTTATTTTCCTTTTATGTGAACGCAGCTGTAACTACTATCCACCTTTACCCAGAGATGACTTGCACTAAAGTTCGATTACTGTTCGATGACGATGACTAGTACCTTAAATCTATTGACATGGAACTGCCATGGTCTAGGTCATGCAATAAAACGGAAAAAGATACTATGTGCTCTAAAAAAGGAAAAAGCAGACATCGCGCTATTGCAAGAGACACACCTCTGTGATGCTGAACATGCCAAACTCCGCAGAGCTTGGGTGGGACAGGTGTATTTCTCATCTTTCAAATCCAACAGTAGAGGCACAGCCATACTTATCCATAAGAATGTTCCATTCATAATTGACAAAAACATATCTGATCCGGAGGGGAGATTTATTTTGATAACTGGGTCACTGTATGGGCAACCAATTACTCTCTTAAACATATACGCCCCTAACACAGATACTCCTGCTTTTATGTCGAAAATGATAACCCTGTTCAATGAGCATTGTGTTTCCTTTGGAGTGTTGGCCGGAGATTTTAATTGTACCCTGAACCCAACCCTAGACAAATCATCTCAAGTCCCCACCACAAATCCTAGATCTGCAAAGATGTTGAACTCTCTTACTAAAGAGATGGGACTGATAGATATCTGGAGAGAGACTAATAGCTCATCTATGGACTATACATACTACTCTAATGTCCATAACACCTACTCCCGTATAGATTACATTTTTATCCCAAAGAGTTTCATAAATTCAGCCACGTGTAGAATCGGACCCATAGCGCTTTCGGATCACGCCTTTGTCCACCTCCGCTTTGACCTCTGCAAAAACATCCCGAGGTCAAAGAGCTGGAAATTCAACACCTCCATGCTATCAAATGAAGCATTCCATACATTGGTAACTACATGGATAGACAACTACACACAAGACAACAAAGATTCTCCTGTTTCTCCGGCCACAATGTGGGACGCTGCTAAAGCCACACTAAGAGGTCATCTAATTGCATATGCTTCCTCTAAGAAAAAAGCAATGGAAGCACACAGGCTAGATCTGGAGAGGGAGCTGGAACGCTGTGAAAAAGTACATAAACAATCCCCAGACAGCACCTCCTGGAGTCAACTTAAAGCAGCCAAAGCCAAACTGAATTTGGACTATACTCGGGAGATTAAAAAAAAAGTTTTCTTTACTAAACAGAAATACCATGAGTATAGCAATAGGCCTAGTAGATTGCTTGCTTATCAATTAAAAAAAGAGCAGTCAGAGCGTACAATTATGGCTATCCGAACAGCAGAGGACGAGGTCACATATGACCCAAAAAAGATCAATTTAACTTTTCATGATTTTTACTGCAAACTATATACCTCTGAGAGAAAACACACGGAGGCAGAACTCCACTCCTTCCTAGAGGGAATCTCGCTACCTAAACTATCAGAGACCGACCAAGAAGATCTCAACTCCCCCTTCACTCCTGAGGAGATCCTGGAGGCAATTACCTCCATGCCACCTAACAAGTCCCCAGGCCCAGATGGATTCCCCAGAGAGTTCTACAAAGCTTTTTGGCCCCAGCTTAGCCCTATTTTCATGCCAATGCTGGAGGATTTTTGCAAAAACGGAGTTCTCCCAGACTCAATGCACACAGCTCGCATTACAGTGTTGCTCAAAAAAGACAAGGACCCCCTATCCTGCTCCTCCTTCCGGCCCATAAGCTTGTTGGATTTCGACTACAAAATAATTACCAAATTGCTGGCCAAAAGACTAAACACTCTTCTTCCCAAAATAATAAAAGCGGACCAAACTGGATTTATTAGAGACAGATACTCTTCTGATAACATTCGCCGTCTTTTTGATATTATTGATCAAGTAAACGCACAGAAGACCCCTGTCCTGCTGGCTTCACTGGATGCTGAGAAGGCGTTCGACAGGATGGAGTGGAGCTTTCTGTTCTCAGTCTTAGAAAAGTTCAATATGGGCCCAAACTTTATTAAATGGATCAAATCACTATACTCTCATCCAAATGCCATGGTGACTACTAACGGACTGAACTCTGACAGATTCCCTTTGGGACGGGGCACAAGACAAGGGTGCTCGCTATCCCCCCTGCTCTACTTGTTGGGGGCGGAGCCTCTGGCAGAGTTGATAAGGAGCAATCCAAGTATTACAGGTGTTCCTGCAGACGGCCTGCAGCACAAGATTTCGCTTTACGCGGATGATGTCTTGCTCTACATATCCAACCCTGAGAAATCCCTTCCTCCCATTTTAGACACAATTGCTCAGTATGGCACGTTTTCAGGTTATAAAATTAATTTTAACAAATCCACTGTATGCCCTCTCAATATTACACTCACCAGTTCTATGAAGACACTATGCCCATTCCAATGGAAGACACAGGGGTTTCAATACCTTGGGATATTCATAACACCAGATCTGAATAGGCTTTTCAAGGAGAATTATCTTCCACTCCTGGATCGAATCAAGAACAACCTCCAAACCTGGATCTACCTCCCAATTAGCTTAGTAGGAAGAATTAATGTAATCCGTATGAACATCCTCCCTAGACTGAACTATTTATTTCAGATGCTCCCATGCTATCTCCCAGCTTCCTTTTTCAAAACAATTAACCAAAGCATCACCAAATTTATATGGGGCAATAAAAAACCTAGGATCAAGCTCTCCACTCTATCGAAACCTGAATCTAAGGGCGGTCTTGCCCTTCCCTCCCTTCAATTGTACTACTGGTCTGCCCAAATCCGCAACATGCTAACATGGATCACAAACAGACAAGAGTCAACGTGGATCCAGATAGAAGCCCAATCCTGTGGTTCATTGCCACTAAGCTCAACCATATTCATTGATAACTTTAGTGAAGTGGGCAACATAGCCAAAACATTTGTGATTTACAGCACCCTACTAGCGTGGAGGGACTGTAAGAAATACCTGGGCATCTCCTCCCAAATATGCTCTCACTCGCCTATAGTAGGCAACCCAGACTTGCCAAAAGCCCTGAGGGATGCCAACTTTAATCTTTGGCATACTCTAGGAATCAGGACCTTTTCAGACCTATTTCATCAGAAGACCACTACACTGAAATCCTTTCAAGAGCTCTGCAGTGAATTCAATGTGCCAAGATCCCATTTTTTTTTTAAAATATCTTCAAATTAGACATGTCATCTCCTCATTTACTTCCAAGAGGAGGTTTAGAACTCAGTTGAACTCAGTTGAAACCCTTCTTGTCACAGCACAATCCATTAAAGGCAAAATATCCTATATCTATAGACTCCTTTCTGAGAAAGGAGGCTCCTCCTTTACTCCTTTGAAAATAATCTGGGAAAAGGACCTTGGTCTGACTATCAGTGATGAGTTATGGGCGGAGGTTTGCGACAGGGTATACTGCTCCTCTACTAATGTAAAAATGAAAGAATCTAATTACAAATTTTTGTACAAATTTTATTACACTCCCTTGAGACTCCATAAAATGAAAACAGACATTTCTCCTAACTGTAAAAGATGTACCTCTGAAAGTGGAACGTATATGCATGTATTTTGGAGCTGTAGAGAGATTGCCAGATTTTGGCAATCTATACATACTGCTGCACAGAAAATACTAGATGTACAGTTTGATATGACCCTGTGTCTCTATCTTCTTAATGCCCAGCAGGACTTTGTTCTTGATCCTGACAGAGAAAATTTGCTCATGACCATTACATACTTTGCTAAGAAATGTATCCTTCTATTGTGGGCCTCTAGTACCTCTCCTACATTTAAAATGTGGATTGACCAGATTGTTGACTTTCTCCCTCTTGAAAAACTCACTTATGACCTCCACAAGAGACAGCCCAAGTTTGATAGACTCTGGTCTCCACTACTCCACTATATCTCAAATTGGACAGAGTGAATGGGGGGGTCGGGGAGGTGAGCAGATGCGTGTTGTGTAAGGTGCTGTAAAATCTAAAAACTAATCATTGGCTCGTCATCTCAGCTAAGGCTGGAAATAGCAAATAAGAACCTTGATAGTGCTGCTGCAAGTTCAATATTTTAAATTTTGTTATAATTATTATTTGTGTGTGTGTGTGTATGTATGTATGTGTATGTATGTATATATGTATATATATATATAACAATTTTTTTATTATTATTATTATTTTTATTTTTTTAAGTCTGTCACATCTGTGAATGTGGAATGTGTTTGGTTGGTTGATTGAAAACTTAATAAAACTTTAAATTGAAAACATGCAGAACTAGTTCATCATTGTTCCATTGGATAATAATGGTCATGTGGTAAAAGATAAGATATGAATCTAAAGAGACATCGGCACATGTAGGATGCGTCACATATGGCACCCGATTCCCTTAATAGTGCACTACTTTCTACCAGGACCCTAGTGCACTACTTTCTACCAGGACCCTAGTGCACTACTTTCTACCAGGACCCTAGTGCACTACTTTCTACCAGGACCCTAGTGCACTATAAAGGGAATAGGGTGATATTTGGGTTGAAACCCACATGTACCTCCACAACACAAACATCCTTCTTAAAGGCAAGAGAGTGAAGCATTCAGCATAAACTTCACCTTCTGGTTCAACAGATCACGTTGGTGTCCGGTTGCTAAGCAAATGTTTTGTAAGCTAACCTGACTGGTACACAGGTAAATAGAATCCAGGTACACAGCTGACTGGTAGACAGGTAAATAGAATCCAGGTACACAGCCTACATTGATCAACTCTACTGGAAATGCCTCTCCTGAGGAGAAGGACTGTGAGTCTAGAGGAAGTCATTACATCATAACCAGCTACAGTGTTTAGTCCACTCCAGGTCACATCTGTAGTCAAATCCAGGAAGAGATAAAGCCGTGTCTCTGCCCTGTTAAACTTCTATTTGGTCTAGATGTTATCTACAATGCTGTGTCTCTACCCAACTTTTATATGGTCTAGTGGTTATCTACAATGCTGTGTCTGTAAGGGCGTGCGCGCAACTGGTAAAAATAAGTCAGGTGCAGGAGAGTAGAGATGGGTGATAACAGGCGCACGTTATTCTCTTCCACAGGAAAAGTGATAACGCCCACAGTACACCACCGGTACAATAAACAAAAATAAACACGGGTCAAACACATACCTGGCGCAAACCAGCCTCATGCGACACACACGTAACAACAAACAATATCACACAAAGACATGATGGGGAACAGAGGAATAAATACATGCAGTGTGATTGGGGAATGTAAACCAGGTGTGCAGGGAACAAGACAAAACAAATGGATCAATGAGAAGTTGAGCGGCAATGGCTAGAAAGCCGGTGACGTCAACCGCCGAACGCCGCCCGAACAAGGAGAGGAGCCAACTTCGTGACAGTGTCTCTACCCTGTTCAACTTGTATGTGGTCTAGATGTTATCTACAAAGCCGTGTCTCTACCCTGTTCAACTTGTATATGGTCTAGTTGTTATCTACAATGCTGTGCCTTATCAGTTGGTTGATCAAATGAAACCTTTCTGCTAGTTTCTTCTTATCTCTACTTTCATGGTCTCTCTAAGCTGACATATGGAATTGTTTTAAGACGTCATACTATGGATCAATTAGCTATTTGATTTAGAATTTTAGGACCCCTTTAGGTTTCCCAAAGAAATATATAAAAAAAAAAGATTAAATACAGTGATCCCTCGCCACTTCGCGGTTCACTTATCGCGGATTCGCTATTTCGCGGATTTTCATAATGCATTTTTTATTTTTTTTTGGTGCATTGTGCTCTGCATTCTGATTCGCTAAAAACTCACTCCCGCTTCTTGTATCAAAACATGCTACGAATTGTGCTATCATTTTGTCGTCTCGTGCAGTTATGTGTACGTACATAAAACAGCTTGGCAAATTTACATTAAGTTGGCCAGGAAGGAAGGAAGGACTAACGCTTGGTCGCTTAGCAACCATGGTGCGAATGGCCACTGAACTTAAGCGAGTAGCTGAGGAATGGGACCCTTTGATGAGCCGTTCATTACAGTTCTCCAACGTAATCGATGGTGGCATGTCGGTGTACAAGGATCTTTTTGCAAAGAAGAAAAAAGAGCGACAACAGCTGCCTATCACTATGCTCTTCTCCCGAACAAACACACCTGCACCGCGGGCTTCAGAAGAAGAGAACACTGCAGAGCGCAGTCAGGATGCAGCGGCCCAGTCTGAAGAGCAGTGAAACGGCCTACACGTGAGTCACTGTATTTGTATACATGTAATAGTTGCTAATTGTAAAAAAAAAAAGAAGTTTTCTATTTCGCGGATTTCACTTATCGCGGGTCATTTTCGGAACGTAACCCCCGCGATAAACGAGGGATTACTGTATTTAATTTAGCCTTTAATACTAAACACGCCCATAAAAATGTACTGAATAACACATTCATCAATCGCAAAAAAAAACAGTCAAAAAATAAATCATAAAAAACAAGGGTTTGAAGTGTCTGTCCTATATTTACAGTAGGAGATATAATAACGCTCAGGAAATATATAGATAAATAGATATAGATGGATATTTTCTACACATATTTAACCCCTTTTTGGGTAGGCACCAAACTACCTTCATACTTGCATTCATTTTTTTAAACATTTGTCATTGTGCCCTCGAGCAAGCCAATTCAATTCAATGGCTCCAGGCATGCTGTTAATAATGGCTGACCCTGCCTAAAGACCCCAGCTCTCTGTGGGTGTTGGGATATACAAGAAACACATGTCCAACTCACACATGTACAAGTGTGAAATAGGACATATAAAATAAGTGTAATAAATGATGTTTTTATGTGACTTTAACCCATAGCTACAATGCTGACATAATGCCTTTTTACTAAAGTAGATTTTGTTGTAATACTTTGCTGCACCCCACAGATGAACTCGTTCTGCCTGTGCCAGATACTAACCACACTCCCACACACACACAGAGAGAGATGGCTGACACAAACCATTGATGAGCACTGATAAAGCAGGGGGGCGCTCTGACCTCAGGGGGGCGCTCTGACCTCAGGGGGGCGCCCGGACCTCAGGCGCCAGTTGCGGGTGTCTGCATCAACATCTTGTCAATAGAGGAGACAACCCAGACCAGCATGGCACTCAACGAGCACGCGCATGCATACACACACACACACACACAAACCCCTGTTTCAGGCGGGAGTTCCACGAACAAAGAACATTACCATGAACCAATGAGACATTGATATCAGCCTGAAGGGGACGATCCTCCACTACCGACGACCAGTCAGCAGCACGAGCTGCCAGAATCTACCTACGTCATTACCTGTATAAAATGTATTGGACACTATGTATGTGGACTCCTTTTTGATAGTTCGCTAGGAACTTGACAAACGGATCCGTGCAGCACGATTTGTCAGATATCATTTACCAATAATAAAACTGTCTTACTATATACCGATCCACCCTGTCCAGCGTTTTAACTTCGTCTCATTTCTCTAGTAACTGTTACATCAACTTTTGACATAAGCTACTATAGTCACCATGCTAGTGAGTCTGAGCTGAAATAACCCCTGCACATCTCATGACTGTTTTTATTCATAGCAGATATCTACAGTTTCTCTTTCCCTGTTTGGAAACTTACAGAACTAGTTCATCATCGTTCCATTGGATAATAATGGTCATGTGGTAACATGCAGAACTAGTTCATCATCGTTCCATTGGATAATAATGGACATGTGGTAAAAGATAAGATATGAATCTAAAGAGGAAAGACATTGACACATGTAGGATGCGTCACAAATGATGAGGGTTGAGGCAAAAGGAATGGTAAATAAGTCTGGCTGTGCAACCGATTGGTAAATGTATTGCAAATTGAGAAATCATGTGACTAAACTGAATAAAAAGAAGAAGATACTACACTGAAACAAAGATAAATGACATAAAGAATGATAGTAAAAAGCTATGGAGCACCTTAAGTGACATTTTGGGGAAAAAGGCAAACAGCTCCATCATTCATTGAATCAGATCATTTATCACAAAACCCACTGATATTGCCAACTACTTTAATGATTTTTTTCATTGGCAAGAGTAGCATGACATTCCAGCAACAAACGCTGACACTACACATCTAAGTATATCTGATCAAATTATGAAAGACAAGCATTGAAATTTTGAATTCCGTAAAGGGAATGTGGAAGAGGTGAAAAATTGATTGCTGTCTATCAACAATGACAAGCCACCGGGGTCTGACAACTTGGATGGAAAATTACTGAGGATAATAGCGGACGATATTGCCACTCCTATTTACCATATTTTCAATTTAAGCCTACTAGAAAGTGTGTTCCCTCAAATCAAATCAAATCAAATGTATTTATATAGCCCTTCGTACATCAGCTGATATCTCAAAGTGCTGTACAGAAACCCAGCCTAAAACCCCAAACAGCAAGCAATGCAGGTGTAGAAGCACGGTGGCTAGGAAAAACTCCCTAGAAAGGCCAAAACCTAGGAAGAAACCTACAGAGGAACCAGACTATGAGGGGTGGCCAGTCCTCTTCTGGCTGTGCCGGGTGGAGATTATAACAGAACATGGCCAAGATGTTCAAATGTTCATAAATGACCAGCCTGGTCAAATAATAATAATAATCACAGTAGTTGTCGAGGGTGCAGCAAGTCAGCACCTCAGGAGTAAATGTCAGTTGGCTTTTCATAGCCGATCATTAAGAGTATCTCTACCACTCCTGCTGTCTCTAGAGAGTTGAAAACAGCAGGTCTGGGACATGTAGCACGTCTGGTGAACAGGTCAGGATTCCATAGCCGCAGGCAGAACAGTTGAAACTGGAGCAGCAGTACGGCCAGGTGGACTGGGGACAGCAAGGAGTCATCATGCCAGGTAGTCCTGAGGCATGGTCCTAGGGCTCAGGTCCTCCGAGAGAGAGAAAGAAAGAGAGAATTAGAGATTGCATACTTAAATTCACACAGGACACCGGATAAGACAGGAGAAGTACTCCAGATATAACAAACTGACCCTAGCCCCCCGACACATAAACTACTGCAGCATAAATACTGGAGGCTGAGACAGGAGGGGTCAGGAGACACTGTGGCCCCATCCGATGATACCCCCGGACAGGGCCAAACAGGAAGGATATAACCCCACCCACTTTGCTAAAGCACAGCCCCCACACCACTAGAGGGATATCTTCAACCACCAACTCACCATCCTGAGACAAGGCCGAGTATAGCTCACAAAGATCTCCGCCACGGCACAACCCAAGGGGGGGCGCCAACCCAGACAGGAAGATCACATCAGTGACTCAACCCACTCAAGTGACGCACCCCTCCTAGGGACGGCATGAAAGAGCACCAGTAAGCCAGTGACTCAGCCCCTGTAATAGGGTTAGAGGCAGAGAATCCCAGTGGAAAGAGGGGAACCGGCCAGGCAGAGACAGCAAGGGCGGTTCGTTGCTCCAGAGCCTTTCCGTTCACCTTCACACTCCTGGGCCAGATTACACTCAATCATATGACCCACTGAAGACATGAGTCTTCAGTAAAGACTTAAAGGTTGAGACCGAGTCTGCGTCTCTCACATGGGTAGGCAGACCATTCCATAAAAATGGAGCTCTGTAGGAGAAAGCCCTGCCTCCAGCTTTGCTTAGAAATTCTAGGGACAATTAGGAAGCCTGCGTCTTGTGACCGTAGCGTACGTGTAGGTATGTACGGCAGGACCAAATCAGAGAGATAGGTAGGAGCAAGCTCATGTAATGCTTTGTAGGTTAGCAGTAAAACCTTGAAATCAGCCCTTGCCTTAACAGGAAGCCAGTGTAGGGAGGCTAGCACTGGAGTAATATGATCACATTTTTTGGTTCTAGTCAGGATTCTAGCAGCCGTATTTAGCACCAACGGAAGTTTATTTAGTGCTTTATCCGGGTAGCCGGAAAGTAGAGCATTGCAGTAGTCTAACCTAAACAAAAGCATGGATTAATTTTTCTGCATCATTTTTGGACAGAAAGTTTCAGATTTTTGCAATGTTACGTAGATGGAAAAAAGCTGTCCTTGAAACAGTCTTGATATGTTCGTAAAAAGAGAGATCAGGGTCCAGAGTAACGCCGAGGTCCTTCACAGTTTTGTTTGAGACGACTGTACAACCATTACGATTAATTGTCAGATTCAACAGAAGATCTCTTTGTTTCTTGGGACCTAGAACAAGCATCTCTGTTTTGTCCGAGTTTAAAAGTAGAAAGTTTGCAGCCATCCACTTCCTTATGTCTGAAACACAGGCTTCTAGCGAGGGCAATTTTGGGGCTTCACCATGTTTCATTGAAATGTACAGCTGTGTGTCATCCGCATAGCAGTGAAAGTTAACATTATGTTTTCGAATGACATCCCCAAGAGGTAAAATATATTGTGAAAACAATAGTGGTCCTAAAACGGAACCTTGAGGAACACCCGAAATTTACAGTTGATTTCTCAGAGGACAAACCATGCACAGAGACAAACTGATATCTTTCCGACAGATAAGATCTAAACCAGGCCAGAACTTGTCCGTGTAGACCAATTTGGGTTTCCAATCTCTCCAAAGGAATGTGGTGATCGATGGTCTCGAAAGCAGCACTACGGTCTAGGAGCACGAGGACAGATGCAGAGCCTCGGTCTGACGCCATTAAAAGGTCATTTACCACCTTCACAAGTGCAGTCTCAGTGCTATGATGGGGTCTAAAAGCAGACTGAAGCATTTCGTATACATTGTTTGTCTTCAGGAAGGCAGTGAGTTGCTGCGCAACAGCTTTTTCTAAAATTTGGATGGAAAATTACTGAGGATAATAGCGGACGATTTTGCCACTCCTATTTGCCATATTTTCAATTTAAGCCTACTAGAAAGTGTGTTCCCTCAGGCCTGGAGGGAAGCAAAAGTAATTATGCTAACTAAAAATAGCAAAGCCCCCTTTACTGGCTCAAACAGCCGACCAATCAGCCTGTTACCAACCCTTAGTAAACTTTTGGAAATAATTGTGTTTGACCAGATACAATGCTATTTTACAGTAAACAAATTGACAACAGAATTTCAGCACGCTTACAAGGAAGGACATACAACAAGCACAGCACTTACACAAATGACTTATGATTGGCTGAGAGAAATTGATGATAAAAATAATGTGGGGGCTGTTTTTTTAGACTTCAGTGTGGCTTTTAACATTATCAATTATAGTCTTCTGCTGGAAAAATGTATGTGTTATGGCTTTACAGCCCCTTGTGGATAAAGAGTCTAACAGAACATAGCGGGTGTTCTTTATGGGAAGCCTCTCTAACATAATCCAGGTAGATCAGGAACTCCCCAGGGCAGCTGTCTAGGTCCCTTACTTTTTTCAATATTTACTAATGAAATGCCACTGACTTTTGGTAAAGCCAGTATGTCTATGTATGCAGATAACACTATACACGTCAGCTACTACAGCGACTGAAATGACTGCAACACTTAACAAAGAGCTGCAGTTCGTTTCAGAGTGGGTGGCAAGGAATAAGTTAGTCCTAAATATTTCTAAAACGAAAAGCATTGTATTTGGGACAAATCATTCACTAAACCCTAAACCTCAACTAAATCTTGTAATAAATAATGTGGAAATTGAGTAAGTTGAGGTGACTAAACTGCTTGGAGTGACCCTGGATTGTAAACTGTCATGGTCAAAACATAATGATACAACAGTAGCTAAGATGGGGAGAAGTATGTCCATAATAAAGCACTGCTCTGCCTTCTTAACAACACTATCAACAAGGCAGGTCCTACAGACCCTAGTTTTGTCGCACCTGGACTACTGTTCAGTCGTGTCGTCAGGTGCCACAAAGAGGGACAATTGGCTCAGAACAGGGCAGCACGGCTGGCCCTGGGATATACACAGAGAGCTAACATTAATAATATTCATGTCAATCTCTCCTGGCTCAAAGTAGAGGAGCGATTGACGTCATCACTATTTGTATTTGTGAGAGGTGTTGACATGTTGATAGCACCAAGCTGTCTGTTTAAATGACTAGCACACAGTTCAGACACCCATGCATACCCCACAAGACATGCCACCAGAGGTATCTTCACAGTCCCCAAGTCCAGAACAGACTATGGGAAGCCCACAGTACCACATAGAGCAATGACTACATGTAACTCTAGTCCACATCAAGTAACTGATGCAAGCAGTAAAATTTGATTAAAAAAACTGATAAAAATACACCTTATGGAACAGCGGGGACTGTGAAGCAACACAAACATAGGGTCAGACATGCATACACACACAATAACATACACACATGTACACTTGGATTTTGTGTTGTAGATATGAGGTAGTGGAGTAGGGGCCTGAGGGCACACAATTAGTGTGTTGTGAAATCTTTTATGAATGTATTGTAATATTTTTTAAATTGTATAGCTGCCTTAATTTTGCTGGACCCCAGGAAGAGTAGCTGCTGCCTTGGCAAATTATTGAATCAAAAAGTCTCCAAACCTTGCAAGTATCTATTTATTCAGTTTGTTCAGACAGATGGGAGGTAGTTTTGAACGCCCAGAATCAAGAACTATGGGTTTCTTCGTCGAGGCACCTGACCAACTGACGGGAAACTACTTCCTCTTCCTCCTCCTAGAGGCACCTGACAAACTGACGGGAAACTAGACAACAACAGTGTAAAGGTCAGTGCAAAGACGTTTACAGATTGGAATGTTTTCTTTAATTGATCTATGCTTGGAATGAGTTTGAAACCTGTGATCTATGCTAACAAACCAGATATACCCGTCTCAATGTGTGTTTGGTACTAAGCCAAATTTACAAAGGATTAGAAATATTTCCTTGCGTTTTTCCCCCGTTTTCTTTCAGAAAAAAACAAAGCATAGTCATGACATTGCAATGACACAACTGAATTATTTGCCATGTGTCACGTCTATTCCCACTCCCCCGCTCCGGCGCTCGACCTCGCCAGTTTACTAACCACCAGTCCTGGCAACCCTCATTACGCACACCTGCGCCTCATCATGAGGCACACCTGGATTTCATCACTATCACACCTGGACTTCATCACTATCACTACAAGCATTTCGCTACACTCGCATTAACATCTGCTAACCATGTGTATGTGACCAATAACATTTGATTTGATTTGATTACTTCCCCTTTATCTAGCACTCCCTAGCATCACTCTTCAGGCAGTATTGGTTCAGTTTCCATGTCCAGACGCTTCTTTCGTTTTGCAACTCTCCATGTTTGTTATTATTAAACTCACCATCTGCACCTGCTTCCTGACTCCCTGTGTCACGCCCTGACCGTAGAGATCCTTTTTATGTCTCTATTTTGGTTGGTGAGTTTGGGTGGGCATTCTATGTCTGGTGTTCTATGTTGTCTATTTCTTTGTGTTTGGCCGTGTGTGGTTCTCAATCAGAGGCAGCTGTCTATTGTTGTCTCTGATTGAGAACCATATTTAGGTAGCCTGTTTCCCCACTTTGAGTTGTGGGTGATTGTTTTCTGTTTAGTGTATGTCACCTTGCAGAACTTTTTCGTTTTTTCCCTCGTTGTTATTTTGTGTAGTGTTCAGTTTTGATTAAATTATTATCATGAACACTTACCACGCTGCATTTTGGTCCTCTTCTCCTTCTCCCAACGACAATCGTTACACCCTGCGTCTATGTCGCACCATGAAACAGAATCACAAGTTACAATGCATTTGATGACCAGAAAATGCACAATGAGGATTCTAAATATGTTGTCTATAGTCATTCCTTGGAGCGACGCATAATGACAACTCAAAAGTGATTTAAATTTGAACAAATAAAAATGTTTGGTGTTGAGATACTGTTCAAAATTGCATAACACTTTTTATATTTTTGGTTGTGTTCCTGCCTGACTACATTGCTGAGGTCACATTGCTTCAACCAATGTTGCATGCCGTGTCTTAGACTGCACAGTCGGGCATCAGATTGCCGTAGCATATGACGTGTTTAGCTGATATGATAAACACCTATTCAGGCGTTGTGAGATCTGACAGACGTCTGGATTGTTGTTGGTCTGGAATGTAACTATTATGATTAGGTTTGTGATGTCATGGTGGGGTAAAGAATGTGACTATTATGATTAGGTTTGTGATGTCATGGTGGGGTAAAGAACGTGACTATTATGATTAGGTTTGTGATGTCATGGTGGGGTAAAGAATGTGACTATTATGATTAGGTTTGTGATGTCATGGTGGGGTAAAGAATGTGACTATTATGATTAGGTTTGTGATGTCATGGTGGGGTAAAGAATGTAACTATTATGATTAGGTTTGTGATGTCATGGTGGGGTAAAGAATGTAACTATTATGATTAGGTTTGTGATGTCATGGTGGGGTAAAGAATGTAACTATGCCCAAACCACCCCTTCTCTTCCCTGATCAACAGGACACATTTCTGTGAAAATGACACAGAGATTCCACTTCCCACTAACCTTAGGTGACATGATCAGTGAATGTTCAGTTTATTTCTGGCCTATTGTATAAACAGGTGGGGCAAAGAGTGAAAAGCTGTCTTCAAGGCAAAGGGTGGCTACTTCAAAGAATCTCAAATATAAAATACATTTTGATTTGTTTAACACTTTTTTGCGAACTACATGATTCCAAATGTGTTATTTCATAGTTTTGATGTCTTCACAATTTTTCTACAATATAGAAAATAGTCAAAATTAAGAAAAACCCTGGAATTAGTAGGTGTGTCCAAACGTTTGACTGGTATTGTATATATATTTTCTGTGTTGCCCAAACTGTTCAGAAGCTATATAGAGAAGTTGGCAGATCAGACTCTTGTGGGGGTCGTAGAGCAAAACGGAGAATACCATCGTATTTGTGAGTCATCATTATGAGGGCTTTAACAAGTTGTAATTGCCAATTAATGAAAGTTTGAGAAATGTGCTGGCTCAATGCCAGCCAAAATTAAAGCCCAACATGTCACAACATATTAACATAGTGACAGATAATGATATACAACATAATAACCGGTAACTTGTGACTTTAACACATTTCAGAAAGCAACAGAATCAACACAGCCATTCTGATATGATAAATCAGTTACAGAGATAACCATGACAACACTAAACTTCTCCAAACCCCAGAGGACTCTGCTGCTCTGTACCAGAGGGCAGTATGAACAATCCTGTCCTGTCCTGTGTAGTGTAACACTGTGTACTTAGTAGAGGTCTGTCCTGTGTAGTGTAACACTGTGTACTAGTAGAGGTCTGTCCTGTGTAGTGTAACACTGTGTAGTAGTAGAGGTTTGTCCTGTGTAGTATAACACTGTGTAGTAGTAGAGGTCTGTCCTGTGTAGTGTAACACTGTGTAGTAGTAGAGGTCTGTCCTGTGTAGTGTAACACTGTGTATAGAGGTCTGTCCTGTGTAGTGTAACACTGTGTAGTAGTAGAGGTTTGTCCTGTGTAGTATAACACTGTGTAGTAGTAGAGGTCTGTCCTGTGTAGTGTAACACTGTGTAGTAGTAGAGGTCTGTCCTGTGTAGTGTAACACTGTGTAGTAGTAGAGGTCTGTCCTGTGTAGTGTAACACTGTGGATAGAGGTCTGTCCTGTGTAGTGTAACACTGTGTAATAGTAGAGGTCTGTCCTGTGCAGTGTAACACTGTGTAGTAGTAGAGGTCTGCCCTGTCTAGTGTAACACTGTGTAGTAGTAGAGGTCTGTCCTGTGTAGTGTAACACTGTGTAGTAGTAGAGGTCTGTCCTGTGTAGTGTAATACTGTGTAGTAGTAGAGGTTTGTCCTGTGTAGTGTAACACTGTGGAGTAGTAGAGGTCTACATTCAGCCCTCCACGTCACCCGTCTCCTCGAGTTTCTTTTTTGTGAAAAAGAAGGAGGGAGGTCTGCGTCCGTGCATTGATTATAGAGGTCTAAATTCCATCACAGTTGGGTTTAGTTACCCGCTACCTCTCATCGTAGAATCATTTCACGGAGTGCTTTTTCACAAAACTGTACCTCAGGAGCGCGTATAATTTGGTGCGTATCCGGGAGGGAGATGAGTGGAAAACCGCATTTAGTACCACATCTGGCCATTATGAGTACCTCGTCATGCCGTAAAGGGTTGAAAAATGCTTTCAATCGTCTGAAGGTGCTGTTTCCTAGCTACGTAACAGCACAGAACATGCTTTTGTCATCGTGTTCTTGACACGTGGCACAAAGTACACCAACAATTGGCCTAGGAAACATGTTTAATTTCCTGTTTAATGTTCTGGGTTTATTTTTATTTCTTATTTAGGGGGGTTTATTTTAATTAATTTATTGTTTAGTCGCTTGTGGGGTTCAGCGCTTATTCATAATGCGGCTGGGCTGTCCAATAAACCCCAGACATTTATTTTTCATAGACAACAGCCCTAAGGTCACTACAACAGGGGTGGGGGCCATACTCTTTGAAATATTCAAACACATTTCCCAGTTCAACGAGGTCTCTACACAACAATCATCATGACAGCTCCAAAGGAGCAGATGCACTATCTGGTTAAATAAACTCTAAGGCGTGAAAACTTTCTGACAGGATGTACTTATATGGGCACCCCCTAGAGCACCTGATAACTTCCCGCCAGGATGTCTTGACAGGCATTCCTGTTTCATAGACAACAGCCCACAACAGGGGTGGGGGAGATACTCTTTGAAATGTTCAAACACATTTCCCAGTTCAACGAGGTCCCTACAAAACAATCATCATGACAGCTTCAAAGGAGCAGATGCACTATCTGGTTATATAAACACCATATATGGGCATACACACGTGACCCGGACATAGGGTCATGAATCACACATTTGACGTGTGCCGTCTACTGTATTCTCTCTTAGGATGTGTCACATTCTGTGGTTTCACACAGTCTTATGACTAGAACAGACAAGGATGATCTGTATCAGTAGAGAAACACAGAGACAGTTCTCTAAGGTTAGTACAGAATAGCCAGAGCCTAGTTTGTCATGTTCCACCTCTGTAGATAGCAGATACAATAGGTAGTAGAACTGGTGAGAGATTAAGGTGTGTGTGTGTGCAGTTCTTGTATTTTGCTTTATAAATGGCACCCTATTCCCTTATAAATGACACCCTATTCCCTTATAAATGACACCCTATTCCTTTATAAATGACACCCTATTCCCTTATAAATGGCACCCTATTCTCTTATAAATGGCACCCTATTCCCTTATAAATGGCACCCTATTCCCTTATAAATGGCACCCTATTCCCTTATAAATGGCACCCTATTCTCTTATAAATGGCACCCTATTCCCTTATAAATGGCACCCTATATCCTTATAAATGGCACCTTATTCCCTTATAAATGGCACCCTATTCCCTTATAAATGGCACTTTATTCCCTTATAAATGGCACCCTATTCCCTTATAAATGGCACCTTATTCCCTTATAAATGGCACCCTATTCCCTTATAAATGGCACCCTATTCACTTTGTAGTACACTTTTGTTGACCAGAGGACATAAGGAAACATGAGTGAACTATGTAGGAGGTGCCATTTGAGACATACACACCTGTGTCTCCTGTTTCATCAAAGCATTGTTGACAGTCACTCTGTTGTCTTTGACAGTAAAGCAGAGTTGAAGTTTACCAGTCCAACATAGACTCTGAGAACAACAAGGTGAACTTCTGTTATTAGGAAGGTAAGAATCTTTATTTTCTAAATCTCTTTATTCATATGCACCTCACTAAAGTTAAGTTATGAGCTAAAGTACAATGTCAAGAATGCTATGTATTTAAAACATTGAGTTATTATTTTAAAAGTTTTTGTTTTTAAATGTACATTATTTTTATTAGAATATTCAAAGTTATTCAGAACTAATACTAATATTTCCCTCACTAGCTTTAAGCACCAGCTGTCAGAGCAGCTCACAGATTACTGCACCTGTACATAAAGTTATTCAGAACTAATACACTAATACACATATCTGTACGATACAACAGGTAGTATTTGTATTTATTCTGGATCCCCATTAGTTCCTGTCAAGGCAGCAGCTACTCTTCCTGGGGTCCAATCATGATTACACAATTACATACAATAAAACAGTATTTGACACAACACATTATTACACACTACTCTACTACAACATATCTGCAATACAACACATTATTACACACTGCTCTACCACGAAATATCTACAATACAACACATTATTACACACTACAATACCACAACATATCTACAATACAACACATAATTAAACACTACTCTACTACAACATATATACAATACAACACATTATTACACACTACTCTACTACAACATATCTACAATACAAAATCAATAATAGAGAAAGTAACAATATTAAAATGTATGTGTGTCTGTGTGCTAGTGTATATGTCTTTTTACAGTCCATGCTGTTCGTTAAAGTGTAGTTTTATCTGGTTTTACTGCTTGACTGAGTTACAGGATGTGGAACAGATTTCCATGTAATCATGGCTCTGTGTAGTACTGTGTGTTTCCGTAGTCTGTTCTGGACTTGGGTATTGTGAAGAGACCTCTTGTGTCATGTCTTGTAGGGTTTGTGTGGGTGTTTGAGCTGTGCACTAGTCACTTAACCAGACAGTTCGGTTATTAATTAAGCTCTGTAATTTCAATATATCAATATATCAAGTAGTGATGCAGTAGTGATGCAGTCAATCTTTGAGCCTGGAGAGATTGACATGCATATCATTAATGTTGGCTCTCAGTGTACATTTAAGGGTCAGACGAGATGCTCTGTTCAGGGCCAATTGTAATTTGCCTACTTCACTCTTTCATATGACTGGAAAGTAGTCCAGGTGCGACCAAACTAGGGCCTGTAGAACTTGGTTTGTTTATATATAATGTCAGGAATGCAGAGCATCGCTTTATTACTTATTACTTATTCCCCATCTTAGTTACCATTGCATCAATATGGTTTGACCATGAACGTTTACAATCCAGGGTTAAACCAAGCATTTTAGTCTCCACAACTTTCTCAATTTCATCATTATTTATCACAAGATTTAGTTGAGGTTTAGGGTTTAGTGAATGGTTTGTCCCAAATACAATGCTTTTAGTTTTTTAAATATTTAGTTCTAGCTGATTACTTGCCACCCGTTCTTAAACTGTCTGCAGCTCCTTGTTAAGTGTTGCAGTGATTTAACTTGCTGTGGTAGATGACGTGTATAATGTTGAGGCATCGGCATACATAGATACACAGGCTTCACTCAGAGCCAGTGGCAGGTCATCAGTAAAGATTTAAAAGATAAGGGGTCTAAACAACTGCCCTGGGAAATGGCTGACTCCATTAAAGAACACCCTCTGTGTTCAGTTAGACAGGTAACTCTCGATCCACGACATACCAGGGGATATATAGCCATAACAGATTCTGATCGATGATATCAAAAGCTGCTCTGAAGTCTAACAAAACAACTCCCACAAGCTTCTTATTATCAATTCTTTCAGCCAATCATCAGTCATCTGTGTAAGTGCTGTACATGTTGAGTGTCCCTCCCTATTAGCACACTGAAAGTCAGTTGTTAAAAATATGGCCGCAGTCCCGGTAACGGGACCGATATGACAACAGCCAGTCCAAGTGCAGGGCGCCAAATTCAAAAACCAGAAATCTCATAATTAAACTACCTCAGACATTCATGTGTCTTATATAATTTTAAAGGTAATCTTGTTGTTAATCCCACCAAAGTGTCCGATTTCAAATAGGCTTTTCAGCGAAAGCACTACAAACGATTGTTAGGTCACCACAAAACCACAATAATCACAGCCATTTTTCCCAGCTAAAGATAGCTTCACAAAAAACAGAATAGAGATAAAATGAATCACTAACCTTCGATTATTTTCATCAGATGACACTCATAGGACTTCATGTTACACAATACATGCATGTTTTGTTTGATTAAATTCATATTTATAATCAAAAACTCTGAGGCTACCAGATTCACTAAATGCAAAAACATCAAGTGACTTTGCATAGCCCATCGTTTCAACAGAAATACTCATCATAAATATAGATGATAATACAAGTTATACACATTGAATTATAGATATACCTCTCCTTAATGCAACCGCTATGTCAGATTTCAAAAAAACTTTACGGAAAAAGAAATGCCCGCTATAATCTGAGATGGCGCTCAAAAAGAGCATACCACAGCTGCAAAGATGGCGTCACTATAAACAATAAAATACATGATAAATATTCCATTACCTTTGATGATCTAGATCAGAAAGCACACCAGGAATCCCAGGTCCACAATAAATGTTTGTTTTGTTCGAAAAAATCCGTTATTTATGTCCAAATACCTTCTTTTGTTAGCGCGTCTGGTTTACATATCCAAACGCTAATTCTGGTCAGCGTTATATCGGACAAAAACTACAAAATGTGATATTACCGGTCGAAGAAACATTTCAAACTAAGTACTGAATCAATCATTAGGATGTTTTTAACATAAAGCTTCAATAAAGTTCCAACCGGAGTATTCGTTCTTGTCTGCGCGAGCAATGGAACGTCAGTGTCTTGCATGAAGAAAAGGCATGATCAGGAAATGGCTGCTTGATGGACACCTGACTGATTCTGCTCTCATTCTCTCCCACAACATCATAGAAGTCTCATTGGAATTTCTATTGATGGTTGACATCTAGTGGAACCCCTAGGCAGTGCAACATCATTCATAACTCAAGTGGATTTCTTAAGGGAATACAGACAAGCTCAGATTTCTGACTTCCTGTTTTGATTTCAACTCAGGATTTTGCCTGCCAATATTAGTTCTGTTAATCTCACAGACATAATTCAAACAGTTTTAGAAACTCTAGAGTGTTTTCTATCCAATACTACTAATAATATGCAAATATTAGGAACTATGACTGAGGAGCAGGCCGTTTGATATGGGCACCTTTCATCTAAGCTACTCAATACTGCCCCTTCAGCCATAAGAAGTTAATTTGTTTACTCTGAAATACAATTGTATCTGGTCAAACACCATTTTTTTTTTCATAGGTTCACTAAGAGTTAGTAGCACACTGATTGTTTGGTTATTTATACCATCAACGGGTGCTTCGCTATTCCTGGGTGTTGGATATTATTTTATATAGATCAGCTTTAATATTGCAGATAGATTGTGGCTTCCATCAATGTAATTGTCCGCATAATTTCCAATCCCCATATTTTTTTGTAAATATATATATTTTAAAAATATTTTCCTTGATTATTTCCCCAAACCATACCACCCCTCCCCTAATTGGAGTAAACTAAAGGACAACAACACTTAGGCTTCTACTTCCAGCTTATACATACTATATACATTTTACGGACAGTATATTTTACAATAGTTATCTTTTGTTTTTAGTCCCATCCTTCAGCTACCCTCAACCTTTACCATCTATCTCTGATCACCATTTCTATTTGCCATATATTTTCCACTGTGCTGTGATGTTTCACAAAGGTTCTGAACCTTTCTATTCTCATAGATTCTACATATTGTAAATTAAAGATAAACATTTTTGCTAAGAGTATTATTGTATCATTGATCGATTGACTATGACTTTTTAAATCCCTCAGCAGTGCGATTTGCAGAGTTAGGTAATTCTGTAGCGGAATTACTTTTGCTTCCGTCCAGGCCTGAAGGCACACATTTTCCTGTAGCTTATGGCAAATAGGTAGTGGAGCTAGTTAGAGATAAAGGTGTGTGTGTGTAGCAACACACTTTACAGTAAAAGAACAACATGGAGGAGAATAAAGAACGTAAAATGACCAACAACATCCATATTACTGTATCTGGTAGTTACTGTATATCTTTCACTCTGCCCTCTGGTAGTTACTGTATATCTTTCACTCTGCCATCTGGTAGTTACTGTATATCTTTCACTCTGCACATCTGGTGTCTGAAAATTGACCCATCCATGGTAAGAAAATAGTTTGAAGGAAAACTTAGTATGTTGCTATTTTATCTGTAAACGTCCCTGAAAAATATTGACTCGATCAAAGTAACGGGAATAACGGGAAAAAGTCATTTACATGATGAAATGCAACAACATGTGATGTAATAGGCCTACCTGAAGATGTATATGTTCTAATCTAGCTATGAATTTATAACACAGTAATATCCTATGAATTTATAACACAGTAATATCCTGTGAATTTATAACATAGTAATATCCTATGAATTTATAACACAGTAATATACTGTCAATTTATAACACAGTAATATCCTGTCAATTCAAAACACAGTAATATCCTATGAATGCATAACATAGTAATATCCTGTCAATTCATAACACAGTGATATCCTATTAATTTATAACACAGTAATATCCTATGAATTTACAACACAGTAATATCCTATGAGTTTATAACACAGTAATATCCTATGAATTTACAACACAGTAATATCCTATGAGTTTATAACACAGTAATATCCTATGAATTTACAACACAGTAATATCCTATGAGTTTATAACACAGTAATATCCTATGAATTTATAACACAGTAATATCCTATCAAATTCATAACACAGTAATATCCTATGAATTTATAACACAGTAATATCCTATGAATTTACAACACAGTAATATCCTATCAAATTCATAACACAGTAATATCCTATGAATTTACAACACAGTAATATCCTGTCAATTCATAACACAGTAATATCCTATGAATTCATAACACAGTAATATCCTATGAATTTACAACACAGTAATATCCTGTCAATTCATAACACAGTAATATCCTATTAATTTATAACACAGTAATATCCTATGAATTCACAACACAGTAATATCCTATTAATTTATAACAAGTAATATCCTATGAATTTATAACACACTAATTTCCTATGAATTTACAACACAGTAATATCCTATTCATTTACAACACAGTAATATCCTATCAAATTCATAGCTAGCACTTTGCACGTCATTCGCAGGAGTGAAGAAGGCTGATATAATCTACATTGTAAATGGTCACGTTTAGCAATTTCAATCAAGAGATGTTGTCAAGAGACACAGTGTTCTCAACAATGACTGTCTCATCCATGAAGTTGTATTACAGGCCAAGACCCTAACCTGGTTTGATATCAAGCAGTTAGTGTCATGTGTGTTTTGTGTGCAAAGTAGGCTTTCTAATGTGGTCCTCAATAGAAAATACTGCTGACAAGACTGTGCGTGTGTGTGTGTGTGGTGTGTGGTGTGTGGTGTGTGGTGTGTGGTGTGTGGTGTGTGGTGTGTGGTGTGTGGTGTGTTGTGTGTTGTGTGTGTGTGTGTGTGTGTGTGTGGTGTGTGGTGTGTGGTGTGTGGTGTGTGTGTGTGTGTGTGTGTGTGTTGGAGCAGGTAGCTGCTTCTGAGAGGGAACAGATGCCAGCAGGGGCTGAGAGGACCAAACTCCCCAGAACCTCTTCTAGAATGTAAGTGGACAATGAGTATATTTGTCAGGTATTAAAACTATGTAGTCACTGGTGAGATTGAATATATGAGTTTAATGGTATGGTGCTGGAGAGATGATAAACTGTAAAAGCAGTGGAGTGACCATTTAACATCTATTAGAATTAGAATGTATAACATCATTCTCATGAACTGAGTGAAATGAGTGTAGAACAGTGAAGAGACCACAGCATGTGGTGGTGGTGTAGGGGAACAGAACAGTGTAGTGACCACAGCATGTGGTGGTGGTGTAGGGGAACAGAACAGTGTAGTGACCACAGCATGTGGTGGTGGTGGTGTAGGGGAACAGAGCAGTGTAGTGACCACAGCATGTGGTGGTGGTGTAGGGGAACAGAGCAGTGTAGTGACCACAGCATGTGGTGGTGGTGTAGGGGAACAGAACAGTGTAGTGACCACAGCATGTGGTGGTGGTGTAGGGAACAGAACAGTGTAGTGACCACAGCATGTGGTGGTGGTGTAGGGGAACAGAACAGTGTAGTGACCACAGCATGTGGTGGTGGTGGTGTAGGGGAACAGAACAGTGTAGTGACCACAGCATGTGGTGGTGGTGGTGTAGGGAACAGAACAGTGTAGTGACCACAGCATGTGGTGGTGGTGTAGGGAACAGAACAGTGTAGTGACCACAGCATGTGGTGGTGGTGTAGGGGAACAGTGTTGTGACCACAGCATGTGGTGGTGGTGTAGGGGAACAGAACAGTGTAGTGACCACAGCATGTGGTGGTGGTGTAGGGGAACAGAACAGTGTGTGACTGTTTCCTGTGTCCAGGTTGACCCGGTCTGGAGAGAAGCATCACCATCTGGAGAGGCAGAGGGAGGTGACTAGGACACTGGTCATCAAGGTAAGACTAGTGGCATTTCAGGAGGGTCCAATGTTATTGTGAACTAACCACATACAGTGTGTGTGTATGAATATACAGTGGGACAAAAAAAGTATTTAGTCAGCCACCAATTGTGCAAGTTCTCCCACTTAAAAAGATGAGAGAGGCCTGTAATTTTCATCATAGGTACACTTCAACTATGACAGACAAAATGAGAAAAAAAAATCCAGAATATCACATTGTAGGATCCATAATGAATTTATTTGCAAATTATGGTGGAAAATAAGTATTTGGTCACCTACAAACAAGCAAGATTACTGGCCTTCACAGACCTGTAACTTCTTCTTTAAGAGGCTCCTCTGTCCTCCACTCGTTACCTTTATTAATGGCACCTGTTTGAACTTGTTATCAATATAAAAGACACCTGTCCACAACCTCAAACAGTCACACTCCAAACTCCACTATAGCCAAGACCAAAGAGCTGTCAAAGGACACCAGAAACAAAATTGTAGACCTGCACCAGGCTGGTAAGCAGCTTGGTTTGAAGAAATCAACTCTGGGAGCAATTATTAGGAAATGGAAGACATACAAGACCACTGATAATCTCCCTCGATCTGGGGCTCCACGCAAGATCTCACCCCTTGGGGTCAAAATGATCACAAGAACGGTGAGCAAAAATCCCAGAACCACACGAGGGGACCTAGTGAATGACCTGCAGAGAGCTGGGACCAAAGTAACAAAGCCTACCATCAGTAACACACTACGCCGCCAGGGACTCAAATCCTGCAGTGCCAGATGTGTCCCCCTGCTTAAGCCAGTACATGTCCAGGCCCGTCTGAAGTTTGCTAGAGAGCATTTAGATGATCCAAAAGAAGATTGGGAGAATGTCATATGGTCAGATGAAACCAAAATAGAACTTTTTGGTAAAAACTCAACTCGTCGTGTTTGGAGGACAAAGAATGCTGAGTTGCATCCAAAGAACACCATACCTACTGTGAAGCATGGGGGTGGAAACATCATGCTTTGGGGCTGTTTTTCTGCAAAGGGACCACGACGACTGATCCGTGTAAAGGAAAGAATGAATGGGGCCATGTATCGTGAGATTTTGAGTGAAAACCTCCTTCCATCAGCAAGGGCATTGAAAATGAAACGTGGCTGGGTCTTTCAGCATGACAATGATCCCAAACACACCGCCCGGGCAACGAAGGAGTGGCTTCGTAAGAAGCATTTCAAGGTCCTGGAGTGGCCTAGCCAGTCTCCAGATCTCAACCCCATAGAAAATCTTTTGAGGAAGTTGAAAGTCCGTGTTGCCCAGCAACATCCCCAAAACATCACTGCTCTAGAGGAGATCTGCATGGAGGAATGGGCCAAAATACCAGCAACAGTGTGTGAAAACCTTGTGAAGACTTACAGAAAACGTTTGACCTCTGTCATTGCCAACAAAGGGTATATAACAAGTATTGAGATAAACTTTTGTTATTGACCAAATACTTATTTTCCACCATAATTTGCCATGGCCCAGACTAGAAGCTAAACTGAAGGGCCTGGTCTGTTCCACCCCTTCTACTCCGCCTCAGGATGCCTGGATTGCTGTCCGGGGAGGAAAGCACTCCAGGAAACGGAATCCATCAAATGTTTCGGAGGTGCTACAATTGGGGAGGAGATTCAAGGTCCTGGAAGACCTGGAAGTGCATTCCAATCATACTGTACAGGGTCCCTCCGCTTCATCTCTACTGCTGCAATCTCACTCTCAGGTGGAAGTGCCCAAGCACACTCATCTGCGCTCCTTGCCTGCCACTAGGTCGTCAGTCTCAGCTGCTAGCCCCCCTCAACCTGCTAGGAGGCAGATCACCCGGGAGAGGCCCCGTCAGTTACCCAATAAACCCATCTGTAGTCCTTCCGTTCTCGTGGTGGGTTCATCCATGGTCCGAAACGTTTCAATCCGGAAAGCTGAGACCTTCTGCTACCCTGGCGCTAGGATCTCTGACCTAGATTCCATGCTACCGCTACTTATTAGCAAGCACTCCGCCGCTTCAACTGTCATTGTCCATGTTGGGTCAAATGACATTAAACTCCAGCAGTCAGAGAAATTGAGAGACGATTTTAAAACATTGATAAATACGCTGCTGGAATCTGGGAAGCAGTGTGTTGTTTCCGGTCCATTTCCATCCCCACGCTACACGGATATGGTTTTTAGTCGTATACGCCAATTACACACCTGGCTTAAGGGATACTGCTGCACGATGAGAATTCCTTTTGTGGATAACTTTGCAGCTTTTACAGACCGACCAGGTCTATTTCTTCGGGACAATTTACATCTTAACAGGTATGGCTCCAGCATCCTCTCCACCAACATGTCTCTTACTCTTGCCTCATGTAGAGCCTTTGATACCTGACGTTGTGTATTCTCGGGGGTTGACTTTTGGGATTGTACGCTCCCCTATCAGACTATGTTCAATGCTCCTCTCCCAGTTTCATTAATTAGTTCCTCAATTGCAAATATGGAACAAACTACAGTTAACAACCTTTCTGCAATTCCTAGTTTATTGTCCAATCACCGTATTGCGAATACTACTCACATGCAGAGAGGTATTGTTAGTAGTAATCTTGTCCCCATAAAATTGAGCTCTGTCAATAGCTCGAAAATGGTTTATTGCTCATCTAGTGCAGCTTCAGGTGCTACCTTGGATACTCCATCTGATATGAATTCCCGTAGCAATGGTATTGGAATAATTCATTTGAATGCTAGAAGCCTGATCCAAAAGTTGGACTTTATTGAAATTTTGGTCTCACAATCAAATGTTGACGTTCTGGTTGTATCTGAATCGTGGCTGTGTGATTCTGTGCCAGATTCAGATGTTCAGTTGATTGGATACAATATTTATAGAACTGATAGAGTTGGTAGAGGTGGTGGTATTGCGATTTATGTTAAATGCTGCTTAAATGTTTCTGTGTCCATATCAACCTCTGTCTCAAAGCAATATGAATGTCTAGTTTTAAATGTGGTACTTGGTAATAATGCTCATTTAACTCTAGCAGGGGTATATCGCCCCCCCTCAGCTCCTCCTTGTACTCTATGCAATTTATCTGATATACTGTCTAATTATGCAAACTCTGAATTACTGATTTTGGGAGATTTTAACCTGGATTGGCTCTCACCAGTATCCGATAAATTAAAAGGCATTTGTACTGAGCTAAATCTAACTCAGCTGATAACTAAACCAACCCGTCCCAACTTTAAGAACCCAGTAAAATCCACTCTACTAGACATTATTCTAACAAATACCCCCCATAAATACACAGCCAGTGGGGTTTTTGCAAATGATATCAGTGACCACTGCCCTATTGCTTGTATTAGAGATACCAGGCTGAAACACTCTGATCCCTGTATAATCTCTAAGAGAAATTATAAACATTTCTCACAGCAAGCTTTTATCCTTGACTTATATCACTCTGAGCTTTTATCCACTTGCTGCTTTCTGGACCCGGTTTTAGCCCTTGCTTTTTTTCTCTTCTATTGTTACCTCTATGTCTGATAAACATGCCCCGCTTAAGAATCACAGAGTAAGAAACCGAACCAGTTCTTGGTTCTCTCCTGAATTGTCAGGTCTTTTCCTGCAAAAGAATCGGGCCTGGGCCTTGGCGAGGAAAACAGGTACTCCAGCTGATTGGCTGTTTTTTAGGCAATTGAGAAATAAATGTACTGCAGCTGTCAAAAAGGCAAAATCGAATTACTTCCTTAATGCTATGACAGATTCTGCAGGAGATCCTGCAAAATTCTGGAAAACCGTTAATTCACTGAAACAGGGGAATTCTGCTGTTTCTCTTCCTAAGCAAATTACCTCAGACTTCTGTATTCTAACTGAAAAAAATGATATTTGTGATGCTTTTAATAAGCATTTCATCTCTGCTGGTTTTTTATTTGAAAGGAAAAGTGTACTTTGTGGTACTGGCCAGTTAGTTGATTTTTCGTCTTGCTTTTCAACCGTTACTCTGAAAAATGGTAACCCTGTTTTTAGTTTCCAGAAAATAACTGAAGCAGAGGTTCTAATTGCCCTGTGTGCCATTGATACTAAGAAATCCTTAGGCGCTGACAATTTAGACCCGTACTTACTTAAGTGTGCTGCACCTATTTTTGCTGGTCCAGTAACACACATTTTTAATCTAACATTAAGCACAGGAAATATCCCTAAGGTGTGGAAAGCAGCTTTTGTTCTGCCATTACATAAGGGAGGTGACGGTAGTGATTTGGATAACTATCGACCCATCTCTAGGCTCCCTTGTCTGGTAAAGATTCTAGAATCTATAGTCAACAAACAGTTACAGTCTTTTCTTTCTGCTAACAGTATTCTTAGTACCAATCAATCTGGTTTTAGATCTAAACACAGTACCACATCGGCCACTATGCTTGTTGTAAATGATATTGCAAATGCCTTAGACGATAGAAAGCACTGTGCTGCGTTGTTTGTAGATTTGTCAAAAGCTTTTGACACTGTAGACCATGCTATCCTTTTGAGTAAGCTGTCATCTATAGGACTGGGCACTGATGCCTGCCGATGGTTTTATGACTATCTTAAAGATAGAACTCAAGCCGTCATGGTCGATGGGGTCAAGTCTGACCCCTTACAGTTACTTAAAGGGGTCCCTCAGGGTTCAATAATTGGCCCACTATTGTTCTCACTTTATATAAACAACATTGGTGAGGATGTCAGATATTGTAAATTCCATTTATATGCAGATGACACAGTTATGTACTCTATTGCTCCAACAGCGGACCAAGCTTTAATGCAGTTGGAGTCTGATTTTAGGATACTACAGGGGTCTCTTTTACAGCTTAAACTTGTTTTTCAACGCTAAGAAAACAAATGTCATGTTTTTTTCTAGGTCTAAACTCCCAGTTAGAAACACGTTTGTAATCACTAGCTTGGATGGTACTCAAATCAATAAGGTCTCTGCATATAAATACTTAGGGGTATGGTTAGATGATAGGCTTTCTTTTAAAAAACATGTTACTGAATTGGGAAAAAAGCTCAAATTCAAGATAAGATTCCTTTACAGAAACAGGGCTTGTCTGTCCTCTGTAAATAGGAAAAAAAATTGTGCAGGCTACTTTTATGTCCGTTTTAGATTATGGTGATATTATCTATATGCATGCATCGGCAAACACATTAAAACCACTGGATGCTATTTACCATTGTGCACTCAGGTTTATCACGGGTGATAGTTACAGAACTCATCACTGTATCCTATATCAACATGTGGGTTGGGTCTCTCTATCTGTGAGGCGAGAGCAACATGCTCTCTTGTTTATTTATAAAGCACTTCTTTTAAAACTACCTCCATATATATCATCATTAATTTCCACAAGATGTACTAATTTTAAAACCAGATCACAGGTGTGGATTACATTAGAGACTCCTGCGGTCTCCACAGAGTTGGGTAGGACTGCCTTCAGTTCCTTTGCACCTTATTTATGGAACAAACTGCAGATCCAACTTAAGTTAGACACTCTGGTGTCCCTTGCCCATTTTAAAATGTTTATGGAGGATCAATATGATGTTGTCTGTGATTGTTTCTGTTGAATTGTGTATGTTTTGAAATGTTCTTGTCTGTATGTCTAAAACTGTACATGTCAACATGTTTACACAGGGCACAGCCGTAAAAGAGATCTAGGTCTCAGTCTGTTTTCCCTGTTAAAATAAAGATGTAAAAAAACAAACAATTTTTTTAAATTAAAAATCCTACAATGTGATTTTCTGGATTTTTTCCCCTCATGTTGTCTGTCATAGTTGAAGTGTACCTATGATGAAATACAGGCCTCATCTTTTTAAGTGGGAGAACTTGCACAATTGGTGGCTGACTAAATACTTTTTTGCCCCACTGTATATGAATATACATTCATGGTCTTTGTTTAATATCAGTAGTCAGTATGTCTATTCCTTCCTTATATCTTATCTTTGTTATTTTAGTGTGTGTCTGTGTGTGTGTGTGACAAATTGAGATGTATTCTTGGAATACGGAGGAGGAAGGGAGGGAAAAGGAGAGGCAGAGGAGGTTGAAGAGAGAGAGAGAGGAAGAGGGTGAGATTGAATCGGTAGAAGATGGTGGAAAAAAGGGAGATGGTTTGTCGAAGAAGAATGGTAGAAAGTGTAAGCAGAGTGAGCTGTACACCGGATCGAGGTCTGGAGGTGAATTATGAGAAGTGGTAGGTGTGTTGAAGTCCTCAGAGCCCATGGATTGCACCGATGGTCAGGATAAAGATGAGTCTGTGACAGCAGGAGTGACATTTTTGGAGAAAGTGGACCCCTGCAGACAGGGTGGCGTGAGTGGAGAAACAGGAGAGTGAAGTTAGGATATTTGAGATATTGATAGCTTATGTGCCGAATACATTACGTTGTTACAGGTGTCACGCTCATGGGCATGTGGGAGGTTCCTAGGTGTGAGGGTGTCAAGCTCATGGGCATGTGGGAGGTTCCTAGGTGTGAGGGTGTCAAGCTCATGGGCATGTGGCAGCAGAGTGTAGGAGGGAGGTTCCTAGGTGTGAGAAGTGTGCAGAAGGGCATGAGACTAAGGAATGTGTTGTGTTGGGAAAACAAGTGGTATGTTGTAAAGGTGCCCATGGGGCCGGGGATCAGAAACGTCTGGTGAGAGAGAGGCAGGATGAGGTTTCCAGGGTTAGAGTAGAGCAGAGGGTGTCGTATGGTGAAAAAAAACCTATTCTTCACACTATCGGTTGAATTACACTATCTATTGTTTCTACATTTTAGAGTTCTCCAGATGAATTTACACCTGAAATTCATGATCAGGACAACAGGGGAGAGTACCGGTAACTTGATATATTTAATGTTACTCATTGGTAGTTTGTTTAAAAGAAGGACAATACCTTAAATCCAGGAAATCTCTCAAAATTAAATTCTTCATTTTTTTGCTCTAGATTCCTGTGCCCCCATGCAGGTCTGTTCCAGTGCAGTATAACAGGCCTGGTGTTTAGGATGGAGGGAGAAGCAGAGGTGCTCTATATGACAGTCCCCTGGGACAGGAGGCTTCTATCCCAGAATGGCAAGAGACCTGCAGGACCCCTGTTCAAGTTTACATGCCTTAAGGGGTCTGTCAGTCAACTACACCTCCCACACTGTGAGATTCATTCTGGTATGTTACACATTTCCATGGAGGTTATCAGTGGTGGAAAAAGTACCCAATTTTCAAACTGAAGTAAAAGTAAAGATACCTTAATAGAAAATGACTCAAGTAAAAGTGAACGTCACCCAGTAAAATACCACTTAAGTAAAAGTCTAAAAGTATTTGGCTTTAAATATACTTTAGTATCAAAACGAAATGTAATTGCTAAAATACTGCATACTTAAGTATCAAAAGTAAAAGCATAAATCATTTCAAATTCCTTATATAAATCTAACCAGACGGCAACATTTTCCAGTTTTTTTATTTACAGCTAGCCAGGGGTACACTTCAACACTCAGACATCATTACAAATTAAGCATGAGTGTTTAGTGAGTCCGCCAGATAAGAGGCAGTAGGGATGTTCTCTTAAATAATATGTGTGTGAATTAGACCATTTTCCTGTCCTGCTAAGCATTCAAAATGTAATGAGTACTTTTGGGTGTCGGGGGAAAATCATTTTCTTTAGGAATGCAGTGAAGCAAAAGTGAAAGTTTTCAAAAATATAAATAGTGAAGTACAGATACCCCCAAAAAACTACTTGAGTGGTACTTAATAGCCTATGTATTCTTAATCACCATCAGTAGCATCACTACTCCACTACTGAGTTGTCATTGTCATCTGAACAGAAGACTAATGTTCTCTTTCTCTCCTAGAGGGTGGATGTGACTTCCTGTCTGTAGCCCATGTGACTGATGATGACAGTATGGAGTTTCTCCATCACCATGAGACAAGAGAAACTCACGTCATATTAAACATCACTCAATTCAGCAAATATGGCATCACCAAGGATAAGGAAGCTCCTGTCTCTCCTATCCGTGCTCTGGTGCTACTATTTTACAAACTCCCAGATGATAACAATAATTCCACACTAAGTGTGTTGTTGCTGCCCAGAAATGTTGACATCGATGAGGTAAGTAGATCCGAGTTATCAAACTCGTCTTTGGTTGGAATTCAATCGAACTCGCACTGTTGACTCACCTTTTTCCACAGAAAAGCATTTTTTGGGGGTAATGTAACTGTAAACAGGGAATTGAAAACTGTGGGGGGTTTCGCACGCAAACCCAAGAGAACATCCTCAAGGTCAGAAGGTGACATTTGGGCTTCCATATTTCAGGCAGTGCTACCTCATTATGACAGTGTGTTCCAAAACATTTCCAATTCTCTCAAGGTGTGTAAGACCAGGAGGACAAGGAATGGAGACCGAGAAATCTACATTGAAATAAATCCTAACTGTAGAATAACCCGGGACCAAGAATACACCCTCTCCACTGATCTAATAGATGAACATCACATAGATCCAGAGGTAGGCTAATACATATGACATGAGAGAGAGAGGAAATGTGTTAACACATGTCAATACTTTATGTGATGCTACCTTGATAAGAAATAGAAATCACATACAATTCTGCTTGACTTGATACTTCTGCTTTTTTTTTTTAGAGAGCAGAGTTTGTGGATTATGATTCCTATACAAACTACATGCCAACATTTCAGTTGCGTTTAAAAACTGTTGTTGAAGAAGTGAATCTTCTTCTGAAAGAGCATGGCAGTCCTGAAAATGAAAGTGTATGGGACCGCCTTGTTTCACTACCAGGTAACTGAAATTCAGAGAGAGTAGGAGTTACAATAGAACTAGTAGTAATATTAGCATTTTACATTTAAGTTTTACATTAAATTAGGAACAGTCATCATAATAGCATGGTAGTAGTAGTAGTAGCAGCAGTAAAGAAGTAGTAGTAGTAGCTAGTAGTAGTAGCAGCAGCAGTAGTAACAGTAGTAGTAGTAACAGTACCAACAGTAGTAGTAGCAGCAGTGGTTGCAGCAGGAGTAGTAGTAGTAGTAGTAGGAGGAGTAGTAGCAGTAGTAGTAGTAGTAATAACAGTAGTAGCAGCAGCAGGAGCAGTAACAGTAGTAGTAGCAGTAGCAGCAGGAGTAGTAGCAGCAGTAGCAGTAGTCGGAGCAGTAGTAGTAGTAGTAGGAGTAGGAGTAGGAGCAGTAGTAGCATTAGTAGTAGGAGTAGCAGCAGCAGTATTAGGAGTAGTAGTAGTAGTAGTAAACTCAACAAAAAAAGAAATGTCCTCTCACTGTCAACTGCATTTAATTTCAGCAAACTTAACATGTGTAAGGGAACACCCCCCTGAAATGAACAAAAATTAATGGGATCATATTAGCACCGTATGAAACATATACACGGTGTACAATACCACTCAATTGGACATCGTTTCATTCAAAGCTGATTGCAAATGTCATATGGCAAATGTCAAGTGTAACACTGCAAAAATCCAATAGATTGCGAGTGCGCTCCACTGTAATTTTTCATATTGCAAATGTAACACAAGGCAAGACCCAAGAGTAAAATGTAGAAAATTTGAAAAAAAATCTAAAACTTATCACCCCCCTAAAAAAGTGTTTTCTGGACCGTTTTTCGAAATTCTTTTGATTTTCATTTCAATTACACATGTATAAGAACTGTATGAATATACTTTTGTAAAATTGTATTATTATTTTTTATAATTTTATTTTTACTTGTCCATAAGGCATATGTTTTGTCCATTTGCAATATGGTTTCATAGGAAGTCAAAAGTCGAAAATAACGATTTTTTGAAAAACTACCAAAATGACAAGTGGCGTCCCCTATTGGATGTGCACGGGTGGGGGGGTGCTCCCTACCCAACTGTAGACCCCTTGCTCCCCCCTAAAGGCATTAAAATCCATAAAAACAATGTGCTTCTGGTAACACATTCCAATCACCAGATGCATGGCTGTCCATTTGCAATATGTTTCAAAATCGTGCCTGGTAACCCAAAACATGAAACATAGCCTAAAATACTGCAGAAATGCAAAATTGACTGGCCTGATGAACTCGGGTTGACCGGGCAGTGATAGTGGTTCCTCTCCATCGCTCGTTGTGTTGATTTCATCATTTCCATTTGGTGATGTTTTTTTCACTGTTGAATCATATTGCAAATGTACTGTGCATTTGCAATATGTTTCAATGGGAATTTACCAACACGAATTTGACATGCTCAAAACTCCTGCAGAAATGCAAAATTGACTTGCCCGATGAACTCGGGATGGCCAGGCAGTGATAATGGTTCCTCTCCATCGCTCGATGGTGACATGAGAGAAGTGGGACTCTGTCGTTTTTTAACGTTTTTTGAAAAATATATTATTGGATGGGCACGGATGGGGGATGCTCCCTACCCAAACGTGGACCCCTTGCACACCCCTAAAAGCATTTAAAACCATTATAAAATGTTTATCCTGGTAACCTGTTCCAATCACTAGGCGCACGCACGGCTGTCCATTTGCAATATGTTTTAATGGGCATTTACCGTCACGAATTTGACATGCTCAAAAAAACTGCAGGAATGCGAAATTGATTGGCCCGATGTACTCGGGATGGCCGGGCAGTGATTCTAGGTCCTCTCCATTGCTCATTGGTGTTGATTTCAGAATGTCATTTTGGTGATGGTACCTCACTGTTTAAACATATTGCAAATGTACAAAAGTCAACCAGCAAGTCAGTGTCCATCAGTCAATTAGATATCTTTCTGACACCAAACAGATACAAACTGACACCCACTTTTTCCAACTCGCTTAGAAGCCAATTATCACATATTTCAGAGCAGACCCAAAATTCACAGCGACTTCTGTTTAAACCATAATAAAAACATATAACACGTAGTTACTGTCTAGCTGCGGGTCCAGTTCTGACATTATGTGTAGGCCTAGCTGAGGCGACCTCGAATCCCAAGTTTTGGCTTGATAGGTCATTTGGAGCCCGAGCAGCAACCTTAATTGGTGCTGAAAATCCACTTTTTCCTGGCATTGCTACGGGGTCCTTGAATGAGCTATTGGACAGAAACGTTGGGGTCCGTCTCTATGGGCCGAGGCGGTTTCAATGCACCTAGTCTTTCGACTCTGGGACTTTTCTAAATGTCGTAATTTTCATAATGGTCAAAATGAATTGAAGTTATTGCAAATGTACAAGGCTGTTTCTCGGTCTGAGAACCTTCTAGAGCCAAAGAACTCACCACGCACTATCGACCTGAGCTCTAGAACAGGTTTCTAAAGTTTCAGAACGCTAGATCTGACGGTTCTTTAACTTCTTCTGGCTGCAAGCCCGAGGCTGCCCACAATATGACAACAGCCAGCTCAAGTGCAGGGCGCGAAATTCAAAATATATATTTTTTTAATATTTAACTTTCACACATTAACAAGTCCAATACAGCAAATGAAAGGTACACATCTTGTGAATCCAGCCAACATGTCCGATTTTTTAAATGTTTTACAGCGAAAACAGCACGTATATTTATGTTAGCTCACCACCAAATACAAAAAAGGACAGACATTTTTCACAGCACAGGTAGCATGCACAAAGCCAACCTAACTAACCAAGAACCAACCAAACTAACCAACAAACAACTTCATCAGATGACAGTCTTATAACATGTTATTCAATAAATCTATGTTTTGTTCGAAAATTTGCATATTTCAGGTATAAATCATAGTTTACATTGCAGCTACAATCAGAAATTGCACCGAAAGCAGCCAGAATAATTACAGACACCAACGTCAAATACCTAATTACTCATCATAAAACATTTCTGAAAAATACATAGTGTACAGCAAATGAAAGACAGGCATCTTGCGATTCCAGCCAATATTTCCGATTTATTAAGTGTTTTACAGCGAAAACACAATATAGCGTTATATTAGCTTACCACAATAGCCAGAAACACAAGCCATTTCCCAGCATTAAAAGTTAGCGATCGTAACAAACCAGTAAAAGATATATAATTTTTGACTAACCTTGATATTCTTCATCAGATGACAGTCCTATAACATCAGGTTATACATACACTTATGTTTTGTTTGAAAATGTGCATATTTAGAGCTGAAATCAGTGGTTATACATTGTGCTAACGTAGCTACTATTTCCCACAACGTCCGGATATTTTTCTGACACTTTTTCTGACACACATATTCTGACCAAATAGCTATTCATAAACATAACTAAAAAATACATGTTGTATAGGAAATGATAAATCCATTAGTTCTTAATGAAATCGGCGTGTTAGAATTCTAAAAAATAACTTCATTACAACATCCAGCTTCGGTATAGCTAGAGTACCCAAAAGTTGGGCGCCGACGACTAGTTCACATGTACGACAGATATATGAAATAGCATCATAAAATGTTTCTTACTTTTGCTGATCTTTCATCAGAATGTTGGACAAGGGGTCCTTTGTCGGGAACAATCGTTGTTTGAATTTAGAACGGCCTCTTTCCCTCTTGAATTAGCAAGCGCACTAGCCAAGTGGCGCGAATCTCTCCATCGTCAACAAACGGAAGAGAACGGAACACGGCAAAACTCCCGAAAAAATTTAAATAATCTGATTAAACTATATTGAAAAAACATACTTTACGATGATATGGTCACATGTATCAAATAAAATCAAAGCCGGAGATATTGGTCGTCCATAACGGCAGCTAAACAGAAGGCAAATCCAGGTACCTCCTCGCGCTCTCCAGAAAACAGGAAATGGGGGACACGTCATACAAAGAGCTTGTATTCCACTTCAGACCAAGATAAACACTCAATTTCTTCTCTCACCGCCTCTTGACATCCAGGGGAAGGTCTATGAAGTGCACGTATACTAATACGTATCATGCCAATTTATAGGCAGGAAGTAGAACAGAGCCTCGATTTCAGACTTTCCCCTTCCTGGTCAGGAAGTTTGTGCCAAATGAGTTCTGTTTGACTCACATATATAATTCAAACGGTTTTAGAAACTAGAGAGTGTTTTCTATCCAATAGTAATAATAATATGCATATTGTACGAGCAAGAATTGAGTACGAGGCCGTTTGAAATGGGCACCTTTTATCTGGCTACTCAATACTGCCCCTGCAGCCCAAACAGGTTAATAGTTCGAACAAAGGTCATTTGTTTCCAGGCTCTGTCTGTCTCTACGCCCCACATTGTGTCCCTCCGTCCTAGCTGTGTGTGTGAGTTTTTCTTGGAAATTTGATGGGGGACATGACTGATTTACAGTTCATGAGGGTTGCCTAATCACACATTTCAAGTTTTGGAAAGATCTGACTTTTTTAACCCTTCGAAACAGCCCCTACCACCCCAATTTAAGGCACTTCCGGTTGGCACAGGAAGCTGAAAGTGAACACATATCCTCATTGGGGTAGGATTTTACAGAATCCTGAGTTTAAAGTCTATACGTTAAGAATTGACTGATCTACACAGGGTTGAATGCAGTGATTTTCACAATTGCAGGTCATGTATATCAAGACACCTTTAGGGTGAATTTAACCACTTCCGGTTGCTCCAGGAAGCTTAGAAACGACACAGGTAGACCTCATAGTGGCCTGATGGATTGTCATCGAAGACAGGTTCATAAGACATTCATAACCCACATAGGCTTCAGGTTGAATTTAGAGGTGCAAGCAATGTATTCCTATGGGGAGAGAAGTCATTGAAAACTGTTTGATGTAAACACCTTTTTTTTAATTGTTAAGGGTTAATGCCACACGGTCAAGGTTAGGCTTGCACAGATCGGGAGGACCTCAGGAACGTTCCTGAGGTCGAATTGTGCTTCTCAGTCCAGCCTCTCTCAGCCTATTGCGGACAGTTTGAGCACTGATGGAGGGATTGTGCGTTCCTGGTGTAACTCGGGCAGTTGTGGTTGCCATCCTGTACCTGTCCCGCAGATGTGATGTTCAGATGTACCAATCCTGTGCAGGTGTTGTTACACGTGGTCTGCCACTGCGAGGACGATCAGCTGTCCATCCTGTCTCCCTGTAGTGCTGTCTTAGGCGTCTCACAGTACGGACATTGCAATTTATTGCCCTGGCCACATCTGCAGTCCTCATGCCTCCTTGCTGCATGCATAATGCACGTACACGCAGATATGCAAGGACCCTGGGGATCTTTCTTTTGGTGTTTTTTAGAGTCAGTAGAAAGGCTTCTTTAGTAGAAAGCTTTCAAAACTGTGACCTTAATTGCCTACCGTCTGTAAGCTGTTAGTGTCTTAACGACCATTCAACAGGTGCATGTTCATTAATTGTTTATGGTTCATTGAACAAGCATGAGAAACAGTGTTTAAACCCTTTACAATGAAGATCTGTGTAGTATTTTGGATTTTTATGAATTATCTTTGAAAGAGGGTCCTGAAAAATGGACGTTTCTTTTTTTGCTGAGTTTAGTAGTAGCAGGAGTAGCAGTAGCAGTAGTAGTAGTAGTAGTAGTAGTAGTAGCAGTAGTAAATTAAGTAGTAGTAGCAGCATTGGATGTTGCCTGCAGTGTAACCTAGCTCACTTTAAATACTACTGTATATACCCACTTTTTGATGAAACGGATGGTCTGTCAAGTGAAAAAATGTCTCGAGGAGCATGCCTAATCAAGGTATCTTTTCATCCACAGTTACACCTCCAGATGGCGCTAGAGCAGGTAAATATAATTTCCTGTCTTCTCACAAGAGATTTAATTGTGGTAGAGGACAGAGTTCCCTAATAGCAGATTTTTGCAGTAAACACAATGTAGCTTTTTAGAATCCTATTGATAAAAGCAAGAAAACAGTCACTAATTAGTTAGTTAATGCTGAGCAAGTGTTGCACCTTTGCCTTTTCAATTATGATTTAATTGTTCGGTTGCACCTCGACTCCTGTGGTTAAGTGCCGTCCACTTCTTTTCAAATTCAATTACAATCTCAACAAGATGGCATCATCACAAACATTTTGCTACGTTACAGCCCCCCAAACAAATGAAATACCTCGTTTGCTTTGAGACTCGTGTGTGTCAGGTGCGTCCTGTTTCCATTGATCATCCTTGAGATGTTTCTCCTACTTGATTGGAGGCCACCTGTGGTAAATTCAATTGATTGGACATAATTTGGAAAGGCACACAACTGTCTATGTAAGATCAAACAGTTGACAGTGCATGTCAGAGCAAAAACCAAGCCATGAGGTCAAAGGAATTGTCTCGTAGAGCCCCGAGACAGGATTGTGTGGAGGCACAGATCTGGTGAAGGGTACCAAAACATTTCTACAGCATTGAAGGTCCACAAGAACACAGTGGCCTCAATCAGTAAAGGGCACATGACAGCCTGCTTGGAGTTTGCCAAAAAGCACATAAGGGACTCTCAGACCATGATAAACAAGATTCAATGGTCTGATGAAATTAAGATTTAACTCTTTGGCCTGAATTTACATTTACATTACATTTAAGTCATTTAGCAGACGCTCTTATCCAGAGCGACTTACAAATTGGTGCATTCACCTTATGACATCCAGTGGAACAGCCACTTTACAATAGTGCATCTAAATCTTTTAAAGGGGGGGGGGGGGGGGGGGCAGAAGGATTGCTTTATCCTATCCTAGGTATTCCTTGAAGAGGTGGGGTTTCAGGTGTCTCCGGAAGGTGGTGATTGACTCCGCTGTCCTGGCGTCGTGAGGGAGTTTGTTCCACCATTGGGGTGCCAGAGCAGCGAACAGTTTTGACTGGGCTGAGCGGGAACTGTACTTCCTCAGTGGTAGGGAGGCGAGCAGGCCAGAGGTGGATGAACGCAGTGCCCTTGTTTGGGTGTAGGGCCTGATCAGAGCCTGAAGGTACTGAGGTGCCGTTCCCCTCACAGCTCCGTAGGCAAGCACCATGGTCTTGTAGCGGATGCGAGCTTCAACTGGAAGCCAGTGGAGAGAGCGGAGGAGCGGGGTGACGTGAGAGAACTTGGGAAGGTTGAACACCAGACGGGCTGCGGCGTTCTGGATGAGTTGTAGGGGTTTAATGGCACAGGCAGGGAGCCCAGCCAACAGCGAGTTGCAGTAATCCAGACGGGAGATGACAAGTGCCTGGATTAGGACCTGCGCCGCTTCCTGTGTGAGGCAGGGTCGTACTCTGCGGATGTTGTAGAGCATGAATCTACAGGAACGGGCCACCACCTTGATGTTAGTTGAGAACGACAAACGTCATGTCTGGAGGCAACCTGACACATTCCCTATGGTGAAGCATGGTGGTGGCAGCATCATGCTGTGGGTATATTTTTCAGCGGCAGGAACTGGGAGACTAGTCAGGATCGAGGGAAAGATGAACGGAGCAAAGTACAGAGAGATCCTTGATGAAAACCTGCTCCAGAGTGCTCAGGACCTCAGACTGGGGCGAAGGTTCACCTTCCAACCGGACAACGACCCTAAACACACAGCCAAGACAATGCAGAAGTGGCTTCCCTGAATGTCCTTGAACCCGGACTTAAACCTGATCTAACATCTCTAGAGAGACCTGAAAAAAGCTGTGCAGCAACGCTACCCATCCAACCTGACAGAGCTTGAGAGGATCTGCAGAGAAGAATGTGAGAAACTCCCCAAATACAGGTGTGCCAAGCTTGTAGCGTCATACCCAAGAAGACAATGCTGTAATTATAATGCTGTAATCGCTGCCAAATGTGCATCAACAAAGTACTGAGAAAAGTGTCTGAATACTTACGTAAATGTGATGTTTCATTTTTAAATTAATTTGCAAGAATGTAGAAAAACAACAGTTTTTTGCTTTTTCATTATGGGTGTCACGCCCTGACCTTTTTTATTCTCTATTTTGGTTAGGTCAGGGTGTGACTAGGGTGGGTACCCTATTTTTTGGTATTTCTATGTTGGCCTGGTATAGTTCCCAATCACAGGCAGCTGTGTCACGTTCCTGAACTGTTTTCTGTTGTTTTGTATGTGTGTGATGGTCAGGGCGTGAGTTTTGGGTGGGCAGTCTATGTTTTCCGTTTCTATGTTGGTTTTGGGTTGCCTGGTATGGCTCTTAATTAGAGGCAGGTGTTTTGCGTTTTCCTCTAATTGAGAGTCATATTAAGGTAGGAGGTTCTCACTGTTTGTTTGTGGGTGATTGTCGCTGTGTCTGTGTATTTTGCACCACACGGTACTGTCTCGTCTCGGTCGTTCATGTGTTTCCTCGTTTCATGTAAGTTCATAGTTTAGGTCTGTCTAGTTCGTTTTGTTATTTTGTTTATCATTCAAGTGTATTTCGTTTCGTGTTTTTCCGTCTTGTCAAATAAACATTATGTATTCATCACCCGCTGCGCCTTGGTCTACTCACTCACCGAAAGAGAGCTGTTACAAGCTGTCTATCGTTGTCTCTGATTGGGGATCATATTTAGGCAGCCTTTTCCCACCTGTTGTTTGTGGGATCTTGTTTTTGTGTAGCTGCCTGTGAGCAGCCCAGAACGTCACATTTTGTTTTCTTCTGTATTGTTGTTGGTGAGTTTCATATTTATTAAACATGTGGAACTCTAAGTACGCTGCGCCTTGGTCCATTCATTCAGACGACCGTGACAATGGGGTATTGTGTGTAGATTATTGGGGTGGGGGGACAATTTAATCAATTTTAGAATAAGGCTGTAACGTAACAAAATGTGGAAATAGTCAAGGGGTCTGTATACTTTCCGAATGCACTGTAATAATAACAGGACTGCCTAATAATAACATGATTTGAACTGTAAAAATGTATGACATTTTAATGTAATTAGAATGAACACAATTAGTCATTATACGGAGCAAAGTACAGAGAGATCCTTGATGAAAACCTGCTGTTGTTCAAAAAGTAGACATGTTTCGTCCACTCCAAAATAATTCCAGCATCCAAACTGCATGAACCTGCTGCTCCCCTTATGGGCATTTCCATCCACCCCCCTCAACAGACGTCCACTCTGCCCCCCACCTCAAAGGTAATTCAATCACTGCTACAGTTGTTAATATGAATATATTATCATCTCTATTTTATTATTATATTTAAATTGTTTTGTTTCACTTTGTCCTCATTGGACATTTACTCTGTCTGACTGCTGCTCCCTCTATAAATATATAAAACATTATATATATGTTTTAGAAATCATGATGTAATTAGAAAACTGTTAGCACTATTATATTTCTTGGAACTTTGAGTTTCTGTTTTATTTAGTAAATGTTTTATTTGTTCCATTGTGTGTGTTGGAGCTGGTAGCTGCTTCTGAGAGGGAACAGAAGCCAGCAGGGGCAGAGAGGGACAAACTCACCAGCACCTCTTCTGGAATGTGAGTGGAGATTGAGTATATTAGTCTGATAGTAAAACTATGTAGTTAGTGGTGAGATTGAATATATGAGTCTTCTGGTCTGGTGCTGGAGAGATAATCAACTTTAAACGTGGTGAATTGACCCTCTAACATCTCTTCTATACCTCTATTACATCATCCTCATGAACTGACTGAAATTAATGTAGAACAGTGAAGTGACCACAGCATGTGGTGGTGGTGTAGGGGAACAGAACAGTGTAGTGACCACAGCATGTGGTGGTGGTGTAGGGGAACAGAACAGTGTAGTGACTACAGCATGTCGTGGTGGTGTAGGGGAACAGTGTAGTGACCACAGCATGTGGTGGTGGTGTAGGGGAACAGTGTAGTGACCACAGCATGTGGTGGTGGTGTAGGGGAACAGTGTAGTGACCACAGCATGTGGTGGTGGTGTAGGGGAACAGTGTAGTGACCACAGCATGTGGTGGTGGTGTAGGGGAACAGTGTAGTGACCACAGCATGTGGTGGTGGTGTAGGGGAACAGAACAGTGTAGTGACCACAGCATGTGGTGGTGGTGTAGGGGAACAGAACAGTGTAGTGACCACAGCATGTAGTGGTGGTGTAGGGGAACAGAACAGTGTAGTGACCACAGCATGTAGTGGTGGTGTAGGGGAACAGAACAGTGTAGTGACCACAGCATGTGGTGGTGGTGTAGGGGAACAGTGTAGTGACCACAGCATGTGGTGGTGGTGTAGGGAACAGAACAGTGTAGTGACCACAGCATGTGGTGGTGGTGTAGGGGAACTGAACAGTGTAGTGACCACAGCATGTGGTGGTGGTGTAGGGGAACAGTGTAGTGACCACAGCATGTGGTGGTGGTGTAGGGAACAGAACAGTGTAGTGACCACAGCATGTGGTGGTGGTGTAGGGGAACAGAACAGTGTATTGACCACAGCATGTGGTGGTGGTGGTGTAGGGGAACAGTGTAGTGACCACAGCATGTGGTGGTGGTGTAGGGGAACAGTGTAGTGACCACAGCATGTGGTGGTGGTGTAGGGGAACAGAACAGTGTAGTGACCACAGCATGTGGTGGTGGTGTAGGGGAACAGAACAGTGTAGTGACCACAGCATGTGGTGGTGGTGGTGTAGGGGAACAGAACAGTGTAGTGACCACAGCATGTGGTGGTGTAGGGGAACAGAACAGTGTAGTGACCACAGCATGTGGTGGTGTAGGGGAACAGAACAGTGTAGTGACCACAGCATGTGGTGGTGGTGTAGGGGAACAGTGTAGTGACCACAGCATGTGGTGGTGGTGTAGGGAACAGAACAGTGTAGTGACCACAGCATGTGGTGGTGGTGTAGGGGAACTGAACAGTGTAGTGACCACAGCATGTGGTGGTGGTGTAGGGGAACAGTGTAGTGACCACAGCATGTGGTGGTGGTGTAGGGAACAGAACAGTGTAGTGACCACAGCATGTGGTGGTGGTGTAGGGGAACAGAACAGTGTATTGACCACAGCATGTGGTGGTGGTGTAGGGGAACAGTGTAGTGACCACAGCATGTGGTGGTGGTGTAGGGGAACAGAACAGTGTATTGACCACAGCATGTGGTGGTGGTGGTGGTGGTGTAGGGGAACAGTGTAGTGACCACAGCATGTGGTGGTGTAAGGGAACAGTGTAGTGACCACAGCATGTGGTGGTGGTGTAGGGGAACAGAACAGTGTGACTGTTTCTTGTGTCCAGGTTGACCCGGTCTGGAGAGAAGCGTCGCCGTCTGGAAAGGCAGAGGAAGGGGCCTAGGTCCCTGGACATCAGGGTAAGACTAGTGACATTTCAGAAGGGTCAAATGTCATTTATTTATTTTACCGTTATTTTACCAGGTAAGTTGACTGAGAACACGTTCTCATTTGCAGCAACGACCTGGGGAATAGTTACAGGGGAGAGGAGGGGGATGAATGAGCCAATTGTAAACTGGGGATTATTAGGTGACCATGATGGTTTGAGGGCCAGATTGGGATTTTAGCCAGGACACCGGGGTTAACACCCCTACTCTTACGATAAGTGCCATGGGATCTTTAATGACCTCAGAGAGTCAGGACACCCGTTTAACGTCCCATCCGAAAGACGGCACCCTACACAGGGCAGTGTCAATCACTGCCCTGGGGCATTGGGATATTTTTTAGACCAGAGGAAAGAGTGCCTCCTACTGGCCCTCCAACACCACTTCCAGCAGCATCTGGTCTCCCATCCAGGGCCTGACCAGGACCAACCCTGCTTAGCTTCAGAAGCAAGCCAGTAGTGGTATGCAGGGTGGTATGCTGCTGGCATTGTGAACTAAACGTGTGTGTGTGTGTGAGGTATTGAGACCAGTAGAAAGTTTGTAAATATGAATACATATTCATGGTCTTTGTTTTATAGTCGTCAGTATTTATATTCCTTCCTTATCTTTTCTTCTTTATTATTTTAGAGATCCTCCATGTTGGATGTTCTAGACCTGTTGCTGACCACTCTGAAGGAGCTCACTGAAGAACAGCTGGAGACATTTCAGTTTCACCTGACAACATCCCAGCTGCCTGGCTTTCCTCCCATCCCAGAGAGACAGCTGGAGAACGTTGACAGACAGGACACAGTGGATCAGATGGTGCAGAGATACGGCCCTGAGGAAGCTGTGGAGATCACAGTGGAGATCCTGATGGAGATGAATCTGCATGATCTCGCTAAGAAGTTACAAAGAGATCACAGAGGTAAAACAACAAGCAATGAATCTGTTCTTTAAAAGTTCACTTCCTTTTTTATACATTGAGTGTGTGAATAATCATCTTTCCTTCACTCTACGAGAACCACAACTTGCTGACAAAGTTGAAAATACAATGTCACCATAGACAACCTTAGAAAAAATATAGACTGTTAAAAAGTCATAATTGTGCATCTAAATAATTTCTGGACAAAACTATTATTCCAAAGTATGTTTTTTGACCAGAGATCTGTTAATTAATCCTCAGCCTGCTGACTTTGTGTACTTCTCTTAGTTTTAAATAGCCTTTACCTGGTCGTATTCTGGTTAGTTGAGATACACTGAGTGTACAAAACATGAACACCTGCTCTTTCCATGACATGGACTGTAAATCCAGGTGAAAGCTATGATCCCTTATTGACGTCACTTGTTAAATCCACTTCAATCAGCGTAGATGAAGGAGAGGAAACAGGTCAAATAAGGATTTTTATGCCTTGAGACAGTTCAAACATATGTGTGCCATTCAGAGGGTGAATGGGCAAGACAAATATTTAAGTGCCTTTGAACAAGGTATGGTAGTAGGTGCCAGGCATACTGGTTTGTGTCAAGAACTGCAACGCTGCTGGGTTTTTCACGCTCAACAGTTTCCTGTGCGTTTCAAGAACGATCCACCACCCAAAGGACATCTAGTCAACTTGACACAATAGGGAAGCATTGGAGTCAACATGAGCCAGCATCCCTGTGGAACTTTCGACCCCTTGTAGAGTCCATGCCCTATGAAATGAGGCTGTTCTGAGGGCAAAGGGGGGGGGGGAGGGGTGCAAGTCAATATTAGTAAGGTGTTCTCTCTCTCTCTCTCTTACAGGAAAGAAACGGAAAAGAAGTGAGTCACCACTGACCTCAAATTCTCTCAGTAATTTGTTGAAGCACAATTGGCAGTGATTACAGCCTTGAGTCTTCTTGGGTATGACTCTATGAGCGTGGCACAACTGTATTTGGGGAGTTTCTCCCATTCTTCTCTTTAGATCGTCTCAAGCTCTGCCAGGTTGGATGGGGAATGTCACGTCTCTTTAGAGATGTTTGATTGTGTTCAAGTCTAGGCTCTAGCAGGGCCACTCAAGGACATTCAGAGACTTGTCCGGAAGCAACTCCTGCATTGTCAAATCAAATTTTATTGGTCACATACACATGGTTAGCAGATGCTATTATGAGTGTAGCAAAATGCTTGGGCTTCTAGTTCCGAATGCAGCAATATCTAACAAGTAATCTATCAATTCCGCAACAACTACCAAATAAACAAATCTAAGTAAAGGAATGGAATAAGAATACATATACATATATGGATGAGCAATGACAGAGCGGCATAGGCAAGGTGCAATAGATGGTATAAAATACAATATATACATATGGGAGGATTAATGCAAGATATGTAAACATTATTAAAGTGACTAGTGATTTCATGTCTGTATGTAGGCAGCAGCCTCACTGTGTTAGTGATGGCTGTTTAATAACAGTCTGATGGCCTTGAGAAAGAAGCTATATTTCAGTCTCTTGGTCCCCACTTTGATGCACCAGTACTTCTGTACCTTCTGGATGGTAGCGTGGTGAACAGGCCTTGATGATCTGTTTGGCCTTCCTGTGGTATCAGGTGCTGTAGGTGTCCTGGAGGGCAGGTAGTTTGCCACCGGTGTTGTGTTGTGCAGACCACACCACCCTCTGGAGAGCCCTGCTGTTGTGGGCGGTGCAGTCGCCATACCAGGTGGTGACAAAAACCGACAGGGTGCTCTCAATTGTGCATCTATAAAAGTTTGAGGGTTTAGGTTGAAAAGCCACATTGTCTGTGTGGGTGGACCATTTCAGTTTGTCCCATGATGTGTACGTCGAGGAGCTTGACTTTCCACCTTCTCCACTGCAGTCCCATCGATATGGATAGGGGAGTGCTCCCTCTGCTGTGTCCTGAAGTCCACGATAATCTCCGTTTTGTTGACGTTGAGTGAGCGGTTGTTTTCCTGACACCACACTCCGAGTGCCCTCACCTCCTCCCTATAGGCTGTCTCGACGTTGTTGGTAATCAAGCCTACTACTGATGTGTCGTCTGCAAACTTGATGATTGAGTTGGCGGCGTGCATGGCCACGCAGTCACCGGGAGTACAGGAGAGGGCTGAGCACGCACCCTTGTGAGGCCTCAGTGTTGAGGATCAGCGAAGTGGAGATGTTGTTTGCTACCTTCACCACCTGGGGGCGGCCCGTCAGGAAGTCCAGGACCCAATTACACAGGGCGGGGTTGAGACCCAGGGCCTCAAGCTTAATGATGAGCTTGGAGGGTAATATGGTGTTGAATGCTGAGCTGTAGTCAATGAACAGCATTCTTACATAGGCAGTGTGACGGCGATTGCATTGTCTGTGGACCTATTGGGGCGGTATGCAAATTGAAGTGTGTCTAGGGTGATAGGTAAGGTGGAGATGATATGATCCTTGACTCGTCTCTCAAAGCACTTCATGATGACAGAAGTGATTGCTATTGAGTGATAGTTATTTAGTTCAGGTACCTTTGCCTTCTTGGTTACAGGAGCAGGCCATCTTGAAGCATGTGGGGACAGCAGACTAGGATAGGGAGAGATTGAATATGTTCGTAAACACACCAGTCAGCTGGTTTGCGCATGATCTGAGGACGCGGCTAGGGATGCCGTCCGTGCCGGCAGCCTTGCGAGGGTAAACATGTTTAAATATCTTACTCACGTCGGCCACGGATAAGAAGAGCCCACAGTCCTTGGTAGCGGGCCGTGTCGGTGGCTCTGTATTATCCTCAGTGTGCAAAGAAGGTATTTAGTTTGTCTGGAAGCAAGACGTCGGTGTCCCTGACGTGGCCTGTTTTCTATTTGTAGTCCGTGATTGTTTGTAGCCCCTGCCACATGCGTCTCGTGTCTGAGCCATTGAATTGCGACTCCATTTTGTCTCTATACTGACATTTAGCTCGTTTGATTGCCTTGCGGAGGGAATAACTACACTGTTTGTATTCGGCCATATTCCCAGTCACCTTTCCATGGTTAAATGCGGTGGTTCGCACTTTCAGTTTTACGCGACTGCAGCCATCTATCCACCGTTTCTGGTTAGGACCCTCTCTGTCGACCCTCTGTTTCTGGTTAGGACCCTCTCTGTCGACCCTCTGTTTCTGGTTAGGACCCTCTCTGTCGACCCTCTATGTTTCTGGTTAGGACCCTCTCTGTCGACCCTCTATGTTTCTGGTTAGGACCCTCTCTGTCGACCCTCTATGTTTCTGGTTAGAACCCTCTGTGTTTCTGGTTAGGACCCTCTATGTCTCTGGTTAGGACCCTCTCTGTCGACCCTCTATGTCTCTGGTTAGGACCCTCTCTGTCGACCCTCTATGTTTCTGGTTAGGACCCTCTCTGTCGACCCTCTATGTTTCTGGTTAGGACCCTCTCTGTCGACCCTCTATGTTTCTGGTTAGGATCCTCTCTGTCGACCCTCTATGTTTCTGGTTAGGATAGGTGTTAATAGTCAGTGGGTACAACATCTCCTATGCACTTCCTTTTAAACTCACTCACAGAATCAGCATATGAATCGATATTATTCTCTGAGGCTACCCAGAACATGTCCCAGCCCGCGTGATCAAAACAATCTTGAAGTGTGGATTCTGATTGGTCAGACCAGCGATGAATAGTCCTTGTCACGGGTACATTGCGTTTTGAGTTTCTGCCTATAGGAAGGGAGGAGCAAAAAGGAGTTGTGGTCAGATCGCCGAAAGGAGGGCAGGGGAGGGCCTTGTATGCATTGCGGAAGTTGGAGTAGCAGTGATCCAGTGAATTGCGATATGCTGATAGAATTTAGGTAGCCTCAAATTTGCTTTGTTAAAATCACCAGCTACAATAAATGCAGCCTCAGGATATGGTTTCCAGTTTGCATAGAGTCCAGTGAAGTTCCTTGAGGGCCGTCGTGGTATCAGCTTGAGGGGGGATATACACGGCTGTGACAATAACCAACGAGAATTCTCTTGGGATATAATACGGTCAGCATTTGATTGAGAGGAATTCTAGGTCAGGTGAACAAAAGGACTTGAGTCCCTGTATGTTGTTACAATTACTTCATGAGTCGTTATTCATGATACTTACACGCCCACCCTTCTTCCCAGAGAGATGTTTATTTCTGTCGGTGCGACGCACAGAGAATCCCGGTGGCTGTACCGACTCCGACAGCATATCCCGAGAGAGCCATGTTTCTGTGAAACAGTATGTTACAATCCCTGATGTCTCTCTGGAAAGCAAACCCTGCCCTAATTTCGGCTACCTTGTTATCTAGAGACTGGACATTAGCGAGTAATATACTCGGAAGCGGTGGGTGGTGTGCACGCCTCCAAAGTCTGCCCAGAAGTTCTTTCTCTTCTGCGGCGACGTTGTTTTGGGTCAGTTTCTGGAATCAGTTCAATTGCCTTTGGTGGTTCGGACAAAGGGTCCGATTCGGGAAAGTTGTACTCCTGGTCATAGTGCTGGTAAGTTGATGTCACTCTGATATCCAATAGTTCTTACCGGCTGTATGTAATAGCACTTAAGATTTTCTGGGCTAACAATATAAGAAATAATACATAAAAACACAAAATTATGCAAAGTTTCCTAAGGACCCTCTCTGTCTTGGCTGTGTGCACCATCCCTACGGTGAAGCATGGTGGAGGCAGGATCATGCTCTGGGGATGTTTTTAAGCGGCAGTGGCTGGAAGACTAATCAGGATCGGGGGAAAGATGAACAGAGCAAAGTACAGAGAGATCCTTGATGAAATCTTGATCCAGAGTGCTCAGGACCTCAGACTGGGACAAAGGTTCACCTTCCAACAACAATGACCCCAAGCACACAGCCAAGACAATGCAGGAGTAGCTTCAGGACAAGTCTCTGAATGTCCTCGAGTGGCCCAGTCAGAGCCCGGATTTGAACCCAATCGAACATCTCTAAAAAATAACTGTTCAGCGACGCTCCCCATCCAAGAATGTGAGAAACTCCCCAAATTCAGGTGTGCCAAGCTTGTAGCGTCATAACCAAGAAGACTGGAGGCTGTAATCGCTGCCAAAGGTGCTTCAATAAAGTACTGAGTAAAGGGTCTGAATACTTGTGTAAATGTGATATTTCAGTTAATTATTTTTATAAATTTGCAAAAATGTCTAAACCGTGAGGGATTTTTTATTTAAATACGTTTTTGAATAAGGCTGTAACAAAATGAAGGGGTCTGAATACTTTCTGAATGCATTGTATATACCACTTTCTAATGATATTCATGGTCTGTCAAATTAAATATTTTCTTGATTAGCATGTGTAATCAAGGTATTTTTTTATCCACAGTTACACAACCAGCTGGCGGTACAGCAGGTAAACATAATTTCCTGTCTTCCGCCAACAGATTTAATTGTGGTAGAAATCAGATCAGAAATGAGTGCTGCACCTTTACAATTATGAGTTAATTGTTCGGGTGCACCTCGACTCCTGTGGTTAAGAGCTGTCCACTTCTTCTTTCCTTATTCAATTACAGTTATTAAAGGTAGACTCAGCAAGATGACATCAAGAAACACAACAGGTAAACTTGTTGTTTACCTACATCAACATACAAGGAGAATTCTGATCCTTCAGGACTGTTTATTTTAGTTATTACTATGTCATGTTAAAGTTGTCATTGTTTTACTTTTCTGTATCCAGGGACAAAACCAAATGTTTCTTATCTGCTGCTGGGCGCTCTGGCAGAGCTGGTTTCAGAACAGCTGGAGAGCTTTCAGTGGCACCTGATTCACGGTGAGGGATTTACTTCAATCCCAGGGGGCCAGCTGGAGAACGCTAACAGACTGGTCACAGTGGATAGGATGGTGCAACAATACCACGAGGAGGGTGCTGTGAAGATCACACTGGAGATCCTGAGGAAGATGCGCCAGAACAAAATGGCTGATGAGTTAGAGAAGAAGTTCCCAAACAATGTCTGAATTGTATACTGTTTGTCTACAACTGTATACTGTACTGTTTGTCTACAACTGTATACAGTACTGTTTATCTACAACTGTATATGCATTCACACATCAAGTCTTCTCTTGAGTTGGGCTCAGGGATGGAACAACTGTTGAATGTCTGTGGTTGTTTGTGGGGGAAGGGTGGATAGTGTGTATGACTGTGGGTGTGTATGTATCCCACATCTGTTGCTGTGGGGTAATGGTGTTAGGGAAGATGTAGGATGAATCACAATAATGTTTTGCCAAAATAATAATTGCTTGCTTAAAAATGTGATTTTTGTAATGCCAGTCCTGGTTCTAGGTAACAATCCTTTGTATGAACTGCCTAGATTATTGCTCATAACTATTTGCTAATTGTAGACATAATGCATTTTCTTCTCTTGAGTTGGGCTCTGGGATGGAGCAACTGTCTTCTCTTGAGTTGGGCTCTGGGATGGAGCAACTGTCTTCTCTTGAGTTGGGCTCTGGGATGGAGCAACTGTCTTCTCTTGAGTTGGGCTCTGGGATGGAGCAACTGTCTTCTCTTGAGTTGGGCTCTGGGATGGAGCAACTGTCTTCTCTTGAGTTGGGCTCTGGGATGGAGCAACTGTCTTCTCTTGAGTTGGGCTCTGGGATGGAGCAACTGTCTTCTCTTGAGTTGGGCTCTGGGATGGAGCAACTGTCTTCTCTTGAGTTGGGCTCTGGGATGGAGCAACTGTCTTCTCTTGAGTTGGGCTCTGGGATGGAGCAACTGTCTTCTCTTGAGTTGGGCTCTGGGATGGAGCAACTGTCTTCTCTTGAGTTGGGCTCTGGGATGGAGCAACTGTCTTCTCTTGAGTTGGGCTCTGGGATGGAGCAACTGTCTTCTCTTGAGTTGGGCTCTGGGATGGAGCAACTGTCTTCTCTTGAGTTGGGCTCTGGGATGGAGCAACTGTCTTCTCTTGAGTTGGGCTCTGGGATGGAGCAACTGTCTTCTCTTGAGTTGGGCTCTGGGATGGAGCAACTGTCTTCTCTTGAGTTGGGCTCTGGGATGGAGCAACTGTTGAATATCTTTGTGAGAGAAGGGTGGTGTAGTATGTATCCCACATCTGTTGCTATGGTGTCAGGGACAATATAGGAGGAATCACAAAAATTGTTTCCAAAATAATAATTGCTTACCAAAAATAAAAAAATGTGTAATGCCTGTCCCGGTTATATGAACTACCTACATTATTACACATGATATTTGTAAATTGTGGAAATAAATTAAGATGAAAGATTTTAAATATACAATACTATCGAGGTGAGTGCTGGCAAATGCTTTTAGCAGTTAATCTGTTTATGTTCTGTGGGTGGCACTGTGTGCTCTTTATAAAGGATGGGTCCCAATCTCTCAAAGGCCCTAAAATCCAGGGGGACAGGGGTGGTCTGACAGTCACTGGGACCACAATCCAACTACGGATGGGGGAGGTTTTAGCAGGTGGAGAACAATTGTAGGTTTACTCAGTAGCAGTGCAAATACCATGGTACAGCTACAGTTGAAGTCGGAGGTTTACATACAATTAGGTTGGAGTCATAAGACTTGTTTTTCAACCATTCCACAAATTTCTTGTTAACAAACTATAGTTTTGGCAAGTCGGTTAGGACATCTACTTTGTGCGTGACACAAGTAATTTTTCCAACAATTGTTTAGACAGATTATTTCACTTATAATTCACTGTATCACAATTCCAGTGGGTCAGAAGTTTGCATACACTAAGTTGACTGTGCCTTTAAACAGCTTGGACAATTCCAGAAAATGATGTCATGGCTTTAGAAGCTTCTGATAGGCTGATTGACAGCAGCATACCACCCTGCATACCACTACTGGCTTGCTTCTGAAGCTAAGCAGGGTTGGTCCTGGTCAGTCCCTGGATGGGAGACCAGATGCTGCTGGAAGTGGTGTTGGAGGGCCAGTAGGAGGCACTCTTTCCTCTGGTCTAAAAATATCCCAATGCCCCAGGGCAGTGATTGGGGACACTGCCCTGTGTAGGGTGCCGTCTTTCGGATGGGACGTTAAACGGGTGTCCTGACTCTCTGAGGTCATTAAAGATCCCACGGCACTTATCGTAAGAGTAGGGGTGTTAACCCCGGTGTCCTGGGTAAATTCCCAATCTCGCCCTCTTACCATCATGGTCACCTAATAACCCCCAGTTTACAATTGGCTCATTCATCCCCCTCCTCTCCCCTGTAACTATTCCCCAGGTCGTTGCTGCAAATGAGAACGTGTTCTCAGTCAACTTACCTGGTAAAATAACGCTAAAATAAAAATAAAATAAAAATTTGAGTAAATTGGAGGTGTACCTGTGGATGTATTTCAAGGCCTACCTTCACACTCAGTGCCTCTTTGCTTGACATCATGGGAAAATCAAAGGAAATCTGCCAAGACCTGTTCATCTGTACAAACAGTAGTACGCAAGTATTAACACCATGGGACCACGCAGCCGTCATACCGCTCATGAAGGAGACGCGTTCTGTCTCCTAGAGATGGACGTACTTTTGTGTGAAAAGTGCAAATCAATCCCAGAACAACAGCAAAGGATCTTGTGAAGATGCTGGAGGAAACAGGTACAAAAGTATCTATATCCACACTAAAACGAGTCCTATATCGACATAACCTGAAAGGCCGCTCAGCAAGGAAGAAGCCACTGCTCCAAAACCGCCATAAAAAAGCCAGACTATGGTTTGCAACTGCACATTGGGACAAAGATCGTACTTTTTGGAGAAATGTTCTCTTGTCTGATAAAACAAAAATAGAACTGTTTGGTCATAATGACCATCGTTCTGTTTGGAGGAAAAAGGGGGGTGCTTGCAAGCCGAAGAACACCATCCCAACCGTGAAGCACGTGGGTGGCAGCATCATGTGGTGGGGGTGCTTTGCTGCAGGAGGGACTGGTGCACTTCACAAAATAGATGGCATCATGAGGAGGAAAATTATGTGGATATATTGAAGCAACATCTCAAGACATCAGTCAGGAAGTTAAAGCTTGGTCGGAAATGGGTCTTCCAAGTGGACAATGACCCCAAGCTTACTTCCAAAGTTGTGGCAAAATGGCTAAAACAATCCAATAAAAAATGGCTAAAACCATCCAATAATCCAAACACGATGAGAGGTTAATAGTTCACAATCTCTTAGAGTTGAAGATTCTGCTATGTGACTGATGGCAGTTGAAGATACCATAGATTCTGCTATGTGACTGATGGTAGTTGAAGATACCATAGATTCTGCTATGTGACTGATGGTAGTTGAAGATACCGTAGATTCTGCTATGTGACTGATGGCAGTTGAAGATACCATAGATTCTACTATGTGACTGATGGCAGTTGAAGATACCATAGATTCTGCTTTGTGACTGATGGCAGTTGAAGATACCATAGATTCTGCTATGTGACTGATGGCAGTTGAAGATACCATAGATTCTGCTATGTGACTGATGGTAGTTGAAGATACCATAAATTCTGCTATGTGACTGATGGCAGTTGAAGATACCATAGATTCTGCTATGTGACTGATGGCAGTTGAAGATACCATAGATTCTGCTATGAGACTGATGGTAGTTGAAGATACCATAGATTCTGCTATGTGACTGATGGTAGTTGAAGATACCATAGATTCTGCTTTGTGACTGATGGCAGTTGAAGATACCATAGATTCTGCTATGTGACTGATGGTAGTTGAAGATACCATAGATTCTGCTTTGTGACTGATGGTAGTTGAAGATACCATAGATTCTGCTATGTGACTGATGGCAGTTGAAGATACCATAGATTCTGCTATGTGACTGATGGCAGTTGAAGATACCATAGATTCTGCTAGGTGACTGATGGCAGTTGAAGATACCATAGATTCTGCTATGTGACTGATGGCCCATGGAAGTATTTCCATACCTGTTGTGTGTGCGTTGTGTAAAGTATTTAAGTAAAAATACTTTAAAGGACTATTTAAGTAGTTTTTTAGGGTATCTGTACTTTACTATTTATATTTTTGACCACTTTTACTTTACTTTACTACATTTCTGAAGAAAATATTATACTGTGAATTGGAAAATGGTCCAATTCACACCCTTATCAAGAGAACACGTAGTCAAACCTTTTATACTTCATTTCATTATACTATATTTCATTATATAATTTCCATGACCTGAGTGAAATGAATGTGGAACAGTGAAGAGACCACAGCATGTGGTGGTGGTGTAGGGGAACAGAACAGTGTAGTGACCACAGCATGTGGTGGTGGTGTAGGGGAACAGAACAGTGTAGTGACCACAGCATGTGGTGGTGGTGTAGGGGAACAGAACAGTGTAGTGACCACAGCATGTGGTGGTGGTGTAGGGAACAGAACAGTGTAGTGACCACAGCATGTGGTGGTGGTGTAGGGGAACAGAACAGTGTAGTGACCACAGCATGTGGTGGTGGTGTAGGGGAACAGAACAGTGTAGTGACCTCAGCATGTGGTGGTGGTGTAGGGAACAGAACAGTGTAGTGACCACAGCATGTGGGGGTGGTGGTGTAGGGGAACAGAACAGTGTAGTGACCACAGCATGTGGTGGTGGTGTAGGGGAACAGAACAGTGTAGTGACCACAGCATGTGGTGGTGGTGTAGGGAACAGAACAGTGTAGTGACCACAGCATGTGATGGTGGTGTAGGGGAACAGAACAGTGTAGTGACCACAGCATGTGGTGGTGGTGTAGGGGAACAGAACAGTGTAGTGACCACAGCATGTGGTGGTGGTGTAGGAGAACAGTGTAGTGACCACAGCATGTGGTGGTGGTGTAGGGGAACAGAACAGTATAGTGACCACAGCATGTGGTGGTGGTGTAGGAGAACAGTGTAGTGACCACAGCATGTGGTGGTGGTGTAGGGGAACAGAACAGTGTAGTGACCACAGCATGTGGTGGTGGTGGTGTAGGGGAACAGTGTAGTGACCACAGCATGTGGTGGTGGTGTAGGGGAACAGAACAGTGTAGTGACCACAGCATGTGGTGGTGGTGTAGGGGAACAGAACAGTGTAGTGACCACAGCATGTGGTGGTGGTGTAGGGGAACAGAACAGTGTAGTGACCACAGCATGTGGTGGTGGTGGTGTAGGGGAACAGAACAGTGTAGTGACCACAGCATGTGGTGGTGGTGGTGTAGGGGAACAGAACAGTGTAGTGACCACAGCATGTGGTGGTGGTGTAGGAGAACAGTGTAGTGACCACAGCATGTGGTGGTGGTGTAGGGGAACAGAACAGTGTAGTGATCACAGCATGTGGTGGTGCTGTAGGGGAACAGAACAGTGTGTGACTGTTTCCTGTGTCCAGGTTGAACATGTCTGAAAAGCAGTGATCTGGAGACTGAGATCTCTAGTCTGGAGGGTTATCAGAGGTTGCTGAAGGTAACACCAGTGGCCATGTCTGAGAGGTCAAATGTCATTGTGATCAAACCACATATAGATCACAGCCGTGTGTGTGTGTGTTCGAGATTGAGATGCCAGTTGAAAAGATTCTGACACGTCTTAACAATATGGACATGTTCATATCTCCATGTTGGATGTTTTTATTATTACAGTGGATCACAGGAGTGAGGTGAAAAAGGTGGCTCTTGTAGCAAAAGAAACCCTGTTACATCGCCTATTTGTTCATAATATGTACACTCAGTGTATACATTATTTACCATTTCTATTGGGCCCAACATAATCTGAAACACCACCAAATGATGCTGTCATTTCTAAACGGTTCACCCGATATGGATGAAATACCCTCAAAGTTAAGCTGACAGTCTGCACTTTAACCTCATAGTCATTGTATCATTTCAAATCCCAAGTGCTCGAGTACAGAGCCAACTGCACCTCCCACACTGTCAGATTCGTGGATACAGGAAGTGACAATAAATTCAATGTCAATCAAATCAGAATTGAATGGTCACGTACACAGTTTAGTAGAGGATAAGGCGTGTGCAGCGTAATGCTAAAATTACTAGCTCCTAACAATGCAGTAAAATGTCAACCAGGTACACAATCAATAAAAATTAAACAATGCAGTAAAATGTCAAACAGGTACACAATCAATAAAAACAATTTAAAAAAGAGAACGAACAACAACAAAATGTATAAATGTCAGAACAAATCCAATTAACAACCCAAATAGCACTGTAACAATAATCCAAATGTACTCTTTAATAAGTATCTACACTGGATGAATGTACACAAGATATACTAGAAATGATATGTACAATAGTAGAAACTTTAGAATGAGCTATGTCGAGAATACATTATATAAATATACAGTACAAAACCCCATGGCAAAATGGATAGAATTGCAGGAAATATAATATATAATTAAGCATAAGGCCAGAGGGGGTGTGGTGTATGGCCAATATACCACGGCTAAGGGCTGTTCTTACGCACTGTTTACCAACGTAATTAGAGCAGTGAAAAGTATTAGAACTGTGTGGTTCCAGACCTGAATGCTGATTGGCTGAAAGCTGTGGTATATATCAGACCGCATACAACGGGTATGACAAAACAAATGTGCTGTTCTAATTACGTTGGCAACCAGTTTATAATAGCAATAAGGCACCTCTGGGGTTTGTGGTATATGGCAATGAAATAGTACCATGGCTAAGGGTTGTATCCAGACTGTAAATACAAGCTGAGAATCTATACTATAACCTTTTAACTTTAGTAATTGTTTGAGTTAAAATCCAAACTTTTGGAGTATAGAGCTGAAATAAGACAAGAGGCTTCACTGTCCCAATAATTACAGAGGGAACTGTATGTATGTGAATGGTGTGTGTAGACAGTATGGACAGTATTTGAATAAAAAATGTGTGTACAGAGGAAGTTATATAGGATGAGCCATGAATAGAATACAGTATCTACATATTAAGTGGTTAAAAAAAGGATGTAAACATTATTAAAGTGACCAGTATATACTGTACATAGGGCATGGGGCAGCGGTACGGGTGGTAGCCGGCTAGTGACAGTGGCCGTGTCTCAATACCCATACTAGCATACTAAATAGTACGTGATTTTTTTTTTGTGTTTATAGCATTTAAAATGTAGAACAGTGTTTAAAATGTAGAAAATAGTGTTTATAGCATTTAAAATGTACAAAATAGTGTTTATATGATTTGAAATGTAGAAAATAGTACTCTGATTGCGTCATCTAATGTGGGATTGTGTTGACTCCCGCCATTCGTTCAATTTATCTGATTATCAGCTGTTGTCAAACATGTGAGTCGGAAAAGAATTGTACTAGATCAAAAGGTGAAATAGGTATGCAGGTTAAGAATGTAGTACGGTACTATGGGTATTAGGACACGGCCAGAGTCTGAGGTTCAGGGCAGGCTACTGGGAGGAGGTCAGCTAGTAGTGACTGTTTAACAGTCTGATGGCCTTGAGAATCTGTTTCTCAGTCTCTCGGTCCCAGCTTTGACGCACATGTACTGTCTCCACCTTCTAGATGGTAGCGGGGTGAACAGGCCGTGGCTCGAGTGGCTGAGGTCCTTCATGATCTTCTTGAAGCTTTTCTTCATTGTCAATGTGCTCTTGATAGACCAGGAGTCATAGAGAATACCCTAAATTGTCTTTCTCGCCAGAGGGTGGATGTGACTTCCTGTCTATAGCCCATGTGACTGATGACGACAAAGTGGAGTTTCTCCCTCCCCATAAGATAACAGAGACACACGTCATAATGCACACCTCAGGATTCTCTGATTATGACCTCACCAAGGACAACGGCAAACCCATCGATGGACTTGTGTTGTTATTCTTCAAACCACCACATGAATCTGGATGGGACTCCACACTGTATGACTTGTTGCTGCCCAGGAATGTTGTGAGGGACCAGGTACACATGCAGATTAGATTAGATTTAAATAGTAAACATGTTAACGTCATGTTAACTTCTTTATTAATGTTTACCAAATGGTAATTCTGCTTGTCTACAGTGATTGATTCCTATTAAAGACTCAACTCGGACTGCCAAACATCTGCTTTGTAGCTCGATTTACATTTAAAGGCAATGTTCCTGCGTAAGTGGAGATTGTATTCACATTAAACGCTGCGTATTTCGGGTAAATCAGAAATGACCTTTAAAATGTCAAACACGCTATAATGCACATCTTCCGTGGTCCGGATTGAATCTAGCCCTAAGTCATAATGAATAGCGTACTTTAGGTGGAGAAGGAGTGGAAGGATCAGGGGGCAGTGTTGAAGGTAACACCTGACTGTGAGATAACCCCAAATCAGATGTACAGCCTCTCTGGACACACAGTGCGCCTAATGCAGCCCAAGGAAAAACACTGAAACACTGTCATATAGGATGCGGTACTGTCTTGCTTGTAATTCATGTGTTTTAACCTTTAACCCACTGGGCACAGACGTCAGTTCAACGTCCAGTTTTGATTTACATTTTTGTTTTCAACTAACGTGAATTCAACGTGAAATCAACAAAACACGTCACCATATCGTTGAATTTTATTTTAAAAGTTTGGTGTAAAAAATATGAAATGTCCATATGTTGATGACTTTTTGCTAATCCAATCAGCTTTCCATGTTTTTTTTCTTCATGATTTGGTTTGGGTTTAATTGTGTTGCTGTCCTGTGGCTCTTTGGGGTCTGTTTTTGTTTGTGGACCAGTTTGCTTAGGGGACTCTTCTCTAGGTTCATCTCTCTGTAGGTGATGGCTTTGTTATGGAAGGTTTGGGAATCGCTTCCTTGTAGGTGGTTGTAGATTTTAAAGGCTATTTTCATACCTGGGTATTGGCCTAATTCTGCTCTGCATGCATTATTTGGTGTCTTACGTTGTACACAGAGGATGTTTTTTTTAAATTCTGCATGCAGAGTCTCAATTTGGTGTTTGTCCCATTTTGTGAATTCATGGTTGGTGAGTTGACCCCAGTCCTTTTTTGTGTGCTCTCGTGCAACAGTGTCTAGATGGAATTTGCATTTGTGGTCCTGGCAACTGGACCTTTTTGGATCACAACTATTTTAGTCTTACTGAGATTTACTCTTAGGGCCCAGGTCTGACAGAATCTGTGCAGAATATCTAGGTGCTGCTGTAGGCCATGCTTGGTTGGGGACAGAAGCACCAGATCATCATCAAACATTTGACTTCAGATTCTAGTAGGGTGAGGCCAGGTGCTGCAGACTGTTCTAGTGCCCTCGCCAATTCGTTGATGTTTATGTTGAAGAGGGCGGGGTTCAAGCTGCATCCGTGTCTCACCCAACACTCCTCATCCTCCTTTCACAGCATCACAGCCCAATGGCTCCTCTTCATCTTCCCTGTATCTTCCCTGTAACAGTTCACACCGTATTTCCCTGCCAAACCACTTGGGGGCGCTAGACACCAAAATAAATATCCTACATCCTGTCTAGGTGCCTCGGATCTATTCACCAAACACAGGGATTACCTGGTTTTTTGTTGCAATATGTTTTCTTTTGGAAAACATTTTGTTACGGTTTGCACAGGTGATCAAGTGCTCCCGAGTAGCGCAGGCACTGCATCTCAGTGCTCGAGGCGTCACTACAGACACCCTGGTTCGAATCCAGGCTGTATCACAACTAGCCGTGATTGGAAGTCACATAGGGCTGCGCACAATTGGCCCAGCGTGGTCCGGATTTGGCCGGTGTAGGCCGTCATTGTAAATACGAATTTGTTCTTAACTGACTTGCCTAGTTAAATAAAGGTTAAATAAAAAAAAGTTTTTTTTTTGTTGAGGAGGCTGATCCGGATATGTAAATGATTTAAAAAACGAAAGTAATTTTGGAAGACGGGATGAACGGACTGTTTCTGTTGAGCGAGAGATACAAGGTAAGACGACCATTGTTATGTGTATGCATAAAGTAGATGATCATTTTTTGGGACAAAGCGTTACTGTATAATGCGTTCCTTAAAAATGCTAATTTGATGCGCAGGTGTTAATTCATTCCCTGTCTGTCTCCAACGAGAGAGCGCCTCTTTTTTTATAGACCTATCCGTGGCTTCTCAAAACCGGTTATAAAATACAACAAACTACAAACAAACATTTCCTTTTCGAATCTACAGTTATTTCTAACGCTTTTCACGAGGACAAATGTGTTGTGTGAAAGTGAGGAGCCATGAAATGTGAAAAGCCTTGCAACTCAACTTCCTCAAAACCGAGATGCATTTATTAGTGCTCACGGTAGCAAAACGTTTTGCAACGGAAACCATTTGCCACTTTTTTTGTACACAGTTCTGAGTGAACTGTTTATGCTACGTTGCAAAACGGGTTGGTATGGTGCAATCCCAGTAAGGATTTCCCTTTTTTTAACGTTTTTTTTTTGTCCTTTCCGGACCGGCTGCCAGTATGATACATACAGTACAGTAGACCAGAGTACGGTATGGTCATGACAATGGTCATGACAATCCTAGAAAATGATCAACTCCTAAAAGTTTTGGAAAAGTAATGGAAATGAATACAATAATTTATTTTAATGTCATTTATTTAGGCACAGTTGTAAAATATTGTATCAATCAAATAAATAAACATATCAGCCAGGATCGGAATTGCACTGTGTTTGCGCGCATCAACTGTCTCGTGCGAGACGAGTGTGCCGTTGCTTATGGAGAGCCACATGACAGCAGCGGGTAGCAGCCTGGACTATAACATATGATAGAGGAAAGATTAACTAGGTAGACAATTCAAAAACAGATATTGTACACTCTAGTTAACCATTGTCAGCACGTATTCTTGTTTTCGTCATGTCCCCAAAAACTTTCCACCGACACTCGCGAATAACGCCACACAAAGTTGTTTCACTTTTTTGAACAATTCATATGATTCATTTCAACGATTCTTTTTGACGAAACGAACGATTTACTTCGCCATTGTATTAGTTGGGATTCGGTTCAATCGCATTGAATTTAATAATTTGAATCAAAATAATTTGTGAACATTAATTTTAGGAAAAAAGATTAGATGTAGCCTTTCTTTTGGATTATGTGGATTCAAAACGGATTTTGCTAATCACCCTGCAAAGTAAACACTTCTAAGGTAGCTAAGATAAATATGACTTCCAGAAAATGTGGACTCACTTCAGCTAAATAAAAATATTTGTAGCCTACCATAGCCATTTGATCTTTGATATATGTAATTAATTAATGATTTAAAAGTGCATACAACGTGTTTGGTTATAATGTTAATGTTTTAAGGCTGGTCAACCATCCTGCAGGAGAGTTGGTTATAATGTTAATGTTTTAAGGCTGGTCAACCATCCTGCAGGAGAGTTGGTTATAATGTTAATGTTTTAAGGCTGGTCAACCATCCTGCAGGAGAGTTGGTTATAATGTTAATGTTTTAAGGCTGGTCAACCATCCTGCAGGAGAGTTGGTTATAATGTTAATGTTTTAAGGCTGGTCAACCATCCTGCAGGAGAGTTGGTTATAATGTTAATGTTTTAAGGCTGGTCAACCATCCTGCAGGAGAGTTGGTTATAATGTTAATGTTTTAAGGCTGGTCAACCATCCTGCAGGAGAGTTGGTTATAATGTTAATGTTTTAAGGCTGGTCAACCATCCTGCAGGAGAGTTGGCTATAATGTTAATGTTTTAAGGCTGGTCAACCATCCTGCAGGAGAGTTGGTTATAATGTTAATGTTTTAAGGCTGGTCAACCATCCTGCAGGAGAGTTGGTTATAATGTTAATGTTTTAAGGGTGGTCAACCATCCTGCAGGAGAGTTGGTTATAATGTTAATGTTTTAAGGCTGGTCAACCATCCTGCAGGAGAGTTGGTTATAATGTTAATGTTTTAAGGCTGGTCAACCATCCTGCAGGAGAGTTGGTTATAATGTTAATGTCTTAAGGCTGGTCAACCATCCTGCAGGAGAGCTGGTTATAATGTTAATGTCTTAAGGCTGGTCAACCATCCTGCAGGAGAGCTGGTTATAATGTTAATGTCTTAAGGCTGGTCAACCATCCTGCAGGAGAGCTGGTTATAATGTTAATGTTTTAAGGCTGGTCAACCATCCTGCAGGAGAGTTGGCTATAATGTTAATGTTTTAAGGCTGGTCAACCATCCTGCAGGAGAGTTGGTTATAATGTTAATGTTTTAAGGCTGGTCAACCATCCTGCAGGAGAGTTGGTTATAATGTTAATGTTTTAAGGGTGGTCAACCATCCTGCAGGAGAGTTGGTTATAATGTTAATGTTTTAAGGCTGGTCAACCATCCTGCAGGAGAGTTGGTTATAATGTTAATGTTTTAAGGCTGGTCAACCATCCTGCAGGAGAGTTGGTTATAATGTTAATGTTTTAAGGGTGGTCAACCATCCTGCAGGAGAGCTAATGCCGTGCAGGCTTCTATTCCAGTCCCCTTCTAACAAACCACCTTTAAGAAATGAGCTGCTCAACCAGACGTTGACACATTGGCTCCGATGTGTCTGAGCAGGGCTTGGTCAAAAGCCTTCACCCAGTAGCTCTCCAGACTGATGGTTGACCACATGGGTTTTATACAGTTGCCGAACCGGTATTGTACTTTGTCAGTGGTTAAGTGTCTTGCACAACGACAGGAGATGGTAGGCTACGTGGGATCAGAGAGCAGCCTCTCACTGTCGATACCACATTTATGCTAAAACATTTATACGTACATATAAACACAGCCAATTGTTGGTCATGGAAATTTGGTTTAAAGTCACAGAGAAGTCATGAAATTCCATCAGTCAAAATGTGCATGAACCCTGCTGTAAAGAAAAGTAGAGTTCAGGACAGTAGAGGACATTATAGTGTGCTGTATTGCTCTGTATTTTACTCTACTGTAGTCTACTCTACTAAACTCTAATGTACTACACTAAACTCTACTGTACGATACTGTACTCGATGGAAGTCACCCTCAGTTTCGTCAGCAATGTGACAACGTAGGGCCCTCCAAGTAAGTTTAGGGGCGAGGGGGCTGGTTTGGCAAATCACTGCTGGGAGGGCTGCAGGAGCTATTGAGCTTACTGATCAGTACAGTGATCGCCTACATTTAACAAACCTGCTTTTTAGGGAATTGCCAGGGACCTCACCATACAATATTATCACCATACTCTGGTGCCAATACGATATATCATGTGATTCTCAGGATTCTATATCTGTTGCGATTCAATACTGGGATTTTATTTCAATTCGATGTTCCAAACATATTGCTCACCATATGTCTGCTGCAGAGGGACAAGAATGAGCCATGAGAAAACAAGTGTTGATCAGTCATGGAAATGTGTGCCATCCTTGTCTAAGTGAAAGTACACCTTAGAGTGGATAAAAACACCAGAGAAGCTCTTTATTATTCCCCAAAATGTGAAATCTACCTCAAAATGCACTACCTATTCTCTCTCTGAGTGCTGCTCTTAACAGGCAGAGACGCTTTTGATGCCGTCTCCCTTTGTATCTCTCTCTTTCTTTTATACATATATGTGTATATGTGTATATATATGTGTATATATATGTGTGTATAGCTCAGTCTTGAAATGAAATAAAACAACAACCCATCTGTCGGGCAGAGTGCCTTACTGCACAGTGAGGTGGGTGTCCATGGTGCTGAACTGGGCATACATGGCTTCTATGCTTTAGCGCAGTAGGCCAGTGTTACACACTATGTTTTGTAAGGGGGACACTTTGGGTTGAGACAATCAGTGAGGGCCGCACAGATTTTTCATTTGTTGTACTCTTTCTTCCAATGTTATCAATTATCAATTGAGAGTAAATTCAGAGCAGTAGAACACATGCAATTGAGTTGATGTACAGCACATCACAAATATATACATACACACATCAAGTAGACTACATCACATGTATACGACCCATATTAAGGGTTACCTCAGTAGTTGGATGAGCGAAAATGTCCCTTCTGCTCCTTGACTGAATTCATTCTAAGTGTATAGTCTGTTGTTGTTACCCTTGTGAGGCAATCCGCATTGGCTAGTCTGTTTCTCTGTTTTTGTTTCACAATGTACATTGTTGAAAATGTTGCTTCACATGAATAAGTGCTGACAAAAAATGTGACCTTTTGCACACGCTACTTCAAAAGTGGATACTCTGTGTCTGACACAAGGCTCCAGGAAATGGGTAACACTTGATCTTAGTTCACCTTGCAATGTGCCATTGGCCTGCAGCTCTGCTATCTCACTCTCTATTCCAGCACGGTCAGGACAGAGGCCTGTGATGACTGGGGTCAGAGATGACACTGTATCTCACTCTCTATTCCAGCACGGTCAGGACAGAGGCCTGTGATGACTGGGGTCAGAGATGACACTGTATCTCACTCTCTATTCCAGCACGGTCAGGACAGAGGCCTGTGATGACTGGGGTCAGAGGTGACACTATCTCACTCTCTATTCCAGCACGGTCAGGACAGAGGGCTGTGATGACTGGGGTCAGAGATGACACTATATCTCACTCTATTCCAGCACGGTCAGGACAGAGGGTTGTGATGACTGGGGTCAGAGGTGACACTATATCTCACTCTCTATTCCAGCACGGTCAGGACAGAGGGTTGTGATGACTGGGGTCAGAGATGACACTATATCTCACTCTCTATTCCAGCACGGTCAGGACAGAGGCCTGTGATGACTGGGGTCAGAGGTGACACTATCTCACTCTCTATTCCAGCACGGTCAGGACAGAGGGCTGTGATGACTGGGGTCAGAGATGACACTATATCTCACTCTCTATTCCAGCACGGTCAGGACAGAGGGTTGTGATGACTGGGGTCAGAGGTGACACTATATCTCACTCTCTATTCCAGCACGGTCAGGACAGAGGGCTGTGATGACTGGGGTCAGAGGTGACACTATATCTCACTCTCTATTCCAGCACGGTCAGGACAGAGGGCTGTGATGACTGGGGTCAGAGGTGACACTATATCTCACTCTCTATTCCAGCACGGTCAGGACAGAGGCCTGTGATGACTGGGGTCAGAGATGACACTGTATCTCACTCTCTATTCCAGCACGGTCAGGACAGAGGGCTGTGATGACTGGGGTCAGAGGTGACACTATATCTCACTCTCTATTCCAGCACGGTCAGGACAGAGGGCTGTGATGACTGGGGTCAGAGGTGACACTATATCTCACTCTCTATTCCAGCACGGTCAGGACAGAGGCCTGTGATGACTGGGGTCAGAGATGACACTGTATCTCACTCTCTATTCCAGCACGGTCAGGACAGAGGCCTGTGATGACTGGGTCAGAGATGACACTATATCTCACTCTCTATTCCAGCACGGTCAGGACAGAGGCCTGTGATGACTGGGGTCAGAGGTGACACTATATCTCACTCTCTATTCCAGCACGGTCAGGACAGAGGCCTGTGATGACTGGGGTCAGAGATGACACTGTATCTCACTCTCTATTCCAGCACGGTCAGGACAGAGGCCTGTGATGACTGGGGTCAGAGATGACACTGTATCTCACTCTCTATTCCAGCACGGTCAGGACAGAGGGTTGTGATGACTGGGGTCAGAGGTGACACTATATCTCACTCTCTATTCCAGCACGGTCAGGACAGAGGGCTGTGATGACTGGGGTCAGAGGTGACACTATATCTCACTCTCTATTCCAGCACGGTCAGGACAGAGGGCTGTGATGACTGGGGTCAGAGGTGACACTATATCTCACTCTCTATTCCAGCACGGTCAGGACAGAGGCCTGTGATGACTGGGGTCAGAGATGACACTGTATCTCACTCTCTATTCCAGCACGGTCAGGACAGAGGGCTGTGATGACTGGGGTCAGAGGTGACACTATATCTCACTCTCTATTCCAGCACGGTCAGGACAGAGGCCTGTGATGACTGGGGTCAGAGAGGACACTGTATCTCACTCTCTATTCCAGCACGGTCAGGACAGAGGGCTGTGATGACTGGGGTCAGAGGTGACACTATATCTCACTCTCTATTCCAGCACGGTCAGGACAGAGGCCTGTGATGACTGGGGTCAGAGGTGACACTATATCTCACTCTCTATTCCAGCACGGTCAGGACAGAGGCCTGTGATGACTGGGGTCAGAGGTGACACTATATCTCACTCTCTATTCCAGCACGGTCAGGACAGAGGGTTGTGATGACTGGGGTCAGAGATGACACTGTATCTCACTCTCTATTCCAGCACGGTCAGGACAGAGGGCTGTGATGACTGGGGTCAGAGGTGACACTATATCTCACTCTCTATTCCAGCACGGTCAGGACAGAGGGTTGTGATGACTGGGGTCAGAGGTGACACTATATCTCACTCTCTATTCCAGCACGGTCAGGACAGAGGGCTGTGATGACTGGGGTCAGAGGTGACACTATATCTCACTCTCTATTCCAGCACGGTCAGGACAGAGGGCTGTGATGACTGGGGTCAGAGATGACTCTATATCTCACTCTCTATTCCAGCACGGTCAGGACAGAGGCCTGTGATGACTGGGGTCAGAGATGACTCTATATCTCACTCTCTATTCCAGCACGGTCAGGACAGAGGGCTGTGATGACTGGGGTCAGAGGTGACACTATATCTCACTCTCTATTCCAGCACGGTCAGGACAGAGGGTTGTGATGACTGGGGTCAGAGATGACTCTATATCTCACTCTCTATTCCAGCACGGTCAGGACAGAGGGCTGTGATGACTGGGGTCAGAGATGACTCTATATCTCACTCTCTATTCCAGCACGGTCAGGACAGAGGGCTGTGATGACTGGGGTCAGAGGTGACACTATATCTCACTCTCTATTCCAGCACGGTCAGGACAGAGGGCTTTGATGACTGGGGTCAGAGGTGACACTATATCTCACTCTCTATTCCAGCACGGTCAGGACAGAGGGCTTTGATGACTGGGGTCAGAGGTGACACTATATCTCACTCTCTATTCCAGCACGGTCAGGACAGAGGGTTGTGATGACTGGGGTCAGAGGTGACACTATATCTCACTCTCTATTCCAGCACGGTCAGGACAGAGGGCTGTGATGACTGGGGTCAGAGGTGACACTATATCTCACTCTCTATTCCAGCACGGTCAGGACAGAGGGCTGTGATGACTGGGGTCAGAGGTGACACTATATCTCACTCTCTATTCCAGCACGGTCAGGACAGAGGGCTGTGATGACTGGGGTCAGAGATGACACTATATCTCACTCTCTATTCCAGCACGGTCAGGACAGAGGGCTGTGATGACTGGGGTCAGAGGTGACACTATATCTCACTCTCTATTCCAGCACGGTCAGGACAGAGGGCTGTGATGACTGGGGTCAGAGATGACACTATATCTCACTCTCTATTCCAGCACGGTCAGGACAGAGGACTGATGACTGGGGTCAGAGGTGACACTATATCTCACTCTCTATTCCAGCACGGTCAGGACAGAGGACTGTGATGACTGGGGTCAGAGGTGACACTATATCTCACTCTCTATTCCAGCACGGTCAGGACAGAGGGCTGTGATGACTGGGGTCAGAGGTGACACTATATCTCACTCTCTATTCCAGCACGGTCAGGACAGAGGACTGATGACTGGGGTCAGAGGTGACACTATATCTCACTCTCTATTCCAGCACGGTCAGGACAGAGGGCTGTGATGACTGGGGTCAGAGGTGACACTATATCTCACTCTCTATTCCAGCACGGTCAGGACAGAGGGCTGTGATGACTGGGGTCAGAGGTGACACTATATCTCACTCTCTATTCCAGCACGGTCAGGACAGAGGGCTGTGATGACTGGGGTCAGAGGTGACACTATATCTCACTCTCTATTCCAGCACGGTCAGGACAGAGGGCTCTGATGACTGGGGTCAGAGGTGACACTATATCTCACTCTCTATTCCAGCACGGTCAGGACAGAGGGCTCTGATGACTGGGGTCAGAGATGACACTGGCACATGAAAGGGGTTTCTCAATGAAGTTGAAAAACTCCTTGTACTCCATGATACCATGGAAGCTTGACTCAAAACTCCAACCTCAACTCTTCCAACACACACAAATGCCTCATAGTTAAAATGCTGCAGTATGTCTGGGTTGGATGTGGTGACTGCTCTGAGTTCTGGGAAATGAACAAACTGTCAGTCAGGTATGAACAGTGTGGTGATTTTATTTTGATATGCTGTGACCACACGCAGCTAAAACTCTAGTTGATAAACAACTTCAAGTAACAGGCTTTTAGAGAATCTATTATAGGAACCCAGAACTATTCCTTCCCTTTATCATAATGAGTCAATCTATTCTTGTTCTGTTATATTATGTGTCATTGTAGCTGATGTGAAATGGCTAGCTAGTTAGCGTTATCGTTCAATCGGTGACGTCACCCGCTCTGAGACCTAGAAGTACTGATTTCCCTAGTTCTGCATCAGCCGCAGCTTTAGTGGGGGGATAGGTAACGAGTCTAGACGTAGATATATATCACATCATTGTATCTGGCCCATTGGCGTCTGTGAGAGTATGGGCAGCGCCATTGAGGCCATATCTATTTTGAAGAAGTCAATTGTCTTCCACTACTTTTCTGAGTTGGCAAGCAAACTGAAAGAGTGCATACTGCCACCTGGAGTGTGTTGTTTGAACAGGTATAAAGCCAAGGTTGGCTGATCCCTCCTGGTGACCTGGATGGAATTATGTGATCCTTCCTCTTAACCAATAGGAAGTCCAACCCAGTTGACTACTTCAAAATTGTGAAAGTCCTAAATGGCGCTGCCCATGCTAAAACAAGCTTTTGGGCCCAAGAGTCCTCTATCATTCTCTATGGTAACGATCCTTTTTGGATAACAGTTGTCGATGTGTTCAGAGGGTCCCTGGTTTGAGCCCAGAATAGAGTTCTAGTGTTCTAGATCTGAGTAGAGTTCTGGTGTTCTAGATCTGAGTAGAGTTCTAGATCTGAGTAGAGTTCTAGATCTGAGTAGAGTTTTAGTGTTCTAGATCTGAGTAGAGTTCTAGTGTTCTAGATCTGAGTAGAGTTCTAGATCTGAGTAGAGTTCTAGTGTTCTAGATCTGAGTAGAGTTCTAGTGTTCTAGATCTGAGTAGAGTTCTAGATCTGAGTAGAGTTCTAGTGTTCTAGATCTGAGTAGAGTTCTAGTGTTCTTAGTGTTCTAGAACGAGAAGAGGATGGAAGCAATACTTTTGATATTGAGGGACTTACCCGAATTGTCCAATAAGAAACTCTTGTTTTCATTGCAAAAAGTTTTCTGTTGTGGCCAATGATGTCGTCTCAGAATGGGTTGAAAAACCTGACAGAAATATGACTATGGCTGATGCTTTTCAACATCTGCATTTGTATTTTGTATGTTTTATTTTAGGTTTTAAACACAATACAATTCAAATAATTGGGTATGAGTCCAATAACACATGTAGTTTTATGTGCTCACTCACAGGTCTCATAGATCAAGACTCTTTAGAGACAAAGAGATGGGGAGCAACTGCACCAAAAGGAGGAGAGAAGAGGAGAGCCCTCGCCCTGTCTGGTGGAGACGCTCAGGGAGGAGAAAAGCCACTTTCTTAAGTCTGAGCGAAGTGGAGAGCCCACCCCCTGCCAGGTGGAGACGCTCAGGGAGGAGAAAAGCCACTTTCTTAAGTCTGAGCCAAGTGGAGAGCCCACCCCCTGCCAGGTGGAGACGCTCAGGGAGGAGATGTGGGGTCTCTATGTTGTAATACCATGTTGAGGACACAGGGGGCGGTGTTACCAGATACTGTATATACAAAAAGGGTCTCCAACCTTCAACATGAAATATGTAACATGTCTTGAGCTACTCATTGTTTTCTAGCTTTCAAATAGGCACATTCTTCACTTCTCCTCTCCCCTGCAACTCTTCCCCTGGTCCTTAGAGGGAAAGTAGTGCCCTATGTTATCAACTCTTCCCCTGGTCCTTAGAGAGAAAGTAGTGCCCTATGTTATCAACTCTTCCCCTGGTCCTTAGAGAGAAAGTAGTGTACTATGTTATCAACTCTTCCCCTGGTCCTTAGAGAGAAAGTAGTGTACTATGTTATCAACTCTTCCCCTGGTCCTTAGAGAGAAAGTAGTGTACTATGTTATCAACTCTTCCCCTGGTCCTTAGAGAGAAAGTAGTGCCCTATGTTATCAACTCTTCCCCTGGTCCTTAGAGAGAAAGTAGTGTACTATGTTATCAACTCTTCCCCTGGTCCTTAGAGAGAAAGTAGTGTACTATGTTATCAACTCTTCCCCTGGTCCTTAGAGAGAAAGTAGTGATCTATGTTATCAACTCTTCCCCTGGTCCTTAGAGAGAAAGTAGTGTACTATGTTATCAACTCTTCCCCTGGTCCTTAGAGAGAAAGTAGTGATCTATGTTATCAACTCTTCCCCTGGTCCTTAGAGAGAAAGTAGTGCCCTATGTTATCAACTCTTCCCCTGGTCCTTAGAGAGAAAGTAGTGATCTATGTTATCAACTCTTCCCCTGGTCCTTAGAGAGAAAGTAGTGATCTATGTTATCAACTCTTCCCCTGGTCCTTAGAGAGAAAGTAGTGATCTATGTTATCAACTATTCCCCTGGTCCTTAGAGAGAAAGTAGTGTACTATGTTATCAACTCTTCCCCTGGTCCTTAGAGAGAAAGTAGTGTACTATGTTATCAACTCTTCCCCTGGTCCTTAGAGAGAAAGTAGTGTACTATGTTATCAACTCTTCCCCTGGTCCTTTGAGAGAAAGTAGTGTACTATGTTATCAACTCTTCCCCTGGTCCTTAGAGAGAAAGTAGTGTACTATGTTATCAACTCTTCCCCTGGTCCTTAGAGAGAAAATAGTGATCTATGTTATCAACTCTTCCCCTGGTCCTTAGAGAGAAAGTAGTGTACTATGTTATCAACTCTTCCCCTGGTCCTTAGAGAGAAAGTAGTGATCTATGTTATCAACTCTTCCCCTGGTCCTTAGAGAGAAAGTAGTGCCCTATGTTATCAACTCTTCCCCTGGTCCTTAGAGAGAAAGTAGTGATCTATGTTATCAACTCTTCCCCTGGTCCTTAGAGAGAAAGTAGTGTACTATGTTATCAACTCTTCCCCTGGTCCTTAGAGAGAAAGTAGTGTACTATGTTATCAACTCTTCCCCTGGTCCTTAGAGAGAAAGTAGTGTACTATGTTATCAACTCTTCCCCTGGTCCTTAGAGAGAAAGTAGTGATCTATGTTATCAACTCTTCCCCTGGTCCTTAGAGAGAAAGTAGTGTACTATGTTATCAACTCTTCCCCTGGTCCTTAGAGAGAAAGTAGTGTACTATGTTATCAACTCTTCCCCTGGTCCTTAGAGAGAAAGTAGTGATCTATGTTATCAACTCTTCCCCTGGTCCTTAGAGAGAAAGTAGTGATCTATGTTATCAACTCTTCCCCTGGTCCTTAGAGAGAAAGTAGTGTACTATGTTATCAACTCTTCCCCTGGTCCTTAGAGAGAAAGTAGTGATCTATGTTATCAACTCTTCCCCTGGTCCTTAGAGAGAAAGTAGTGTACTATGTTATCAACTCTTCCCCTGGTCCTTAGAGAGAAAGTAGTGTACTATGTTATCAACTCTTCCCCTGGTCCTTAGAGAGAAAGTAGTGTACTATGTTATCAACTCTTCCCCTGGTCCTTAGAGAGAAAGTAGTGTACTATGTTATCAACTCTTCCCCTGGTCCTTAGAGAGAAAGTAGTGTACTATGTTATCAACTCTTCCCCTGGTCCTTAGAGAGAAAGTAGTGTACTATGTTATCAACTCTTCCCCTGGTCCTTAGAGAGAAAGTAGTGATCTATGTTATCAACTCTTCCCCTGGTCCTTAGAGAGAAAGTAGTGATCTATGTTATCAACTCTTCCCCTGGTCCTTAGAGAGAAAGTAGTGTACTATGTTATCAACTCTTCCCCTGGTCCTTAGAGAGAAAGTAGTGATCTATGTTATCAACTCCTCCCCTGGTCCTTAGAGAGAAAGTAGTGTACTATGTTATCAACTCTTCCCCTGGTCCTTAGAGAGAAAGTAGTGTACTATGTTATCAACTCTTCCCCTGGTCCTTAGAGAGAAAGTAGTGTACTATGTTATCAACTCTTCCCCTGGTCCTTAGAGAGAAAGTAGTGTACTATGTTATCAACTCTTCCCCTGGTCCTTAGAGAGAAAGTAGTGATCTATGTTATCAACTCTTCCCCTGGTCCTTAGAGAGAAAGTAGTGATCTATGTTATCAACTCTTCCCCTGGTCCTTAGAGAGAAAGTAGTGTACTATGTTATCAACTCTTCCCCTGGTCCTTAGAGAGAAAGTAGTGATCTATGTTATCAACTCTTCCCCTGGTCCTTAGAGAGAAAGTAGTGATCTATGTTATCAACTCTTCCCCTGGTCCTTAGAGAGAAAGTAGTGTACTATGTTATCAACTCTTCCCCTGGTCCTTAGAGAGAAAGTAGTGATCTATGTTATCAACTCTTCCCCTGGTCCTTAGAGAGAAAGTAGTGTACTATGTTATCAACTCTCCCCCTGGTCCCATCTGGCCCTTTAATTGTGCATCTAGTGACTGAGGAATGTGATGTCTAATGTGCCTGTCTCACGATGGTTCTGTACTGCTGCTGCTCACTTCATGGTAAAGTTTGCAAACAACAAATGATAGATACAAATGATATATTTACTCATGATAGACTTCTGCCAGGTAAGCCTACTTTGCAGAGAACATTTAATTGAGAAGGCTTTTGAGAAAGTTTTTCGGTCAACCCACAAGACGGTTATCACATCAACTGGCTACACAGGGAGTGATAGACAGACGTGCGCACCACACAGACACAGGAGAAATATTGATGGAAATTAATTGGCAGATACTGTGTTTGGGGAGGGGTCAAGTGCAAGTACTGGTTCAGGTGAGGAGGAGGATTATTATATAATACAAATCAATATATTGGGTTTATTGATTTACTTTGTGTTCGCTCACAGCGCTCACACCTCTCATGAATTAAGTATATCCACCGGGTTGGATAGCAACTGGTTCAGGGTTGGAGGAGGATTATTTACCATACTGTTTGAAGAGGGGGACAGTAAAACATCTGAAGAGGGGGACAGTAAAACATCTGAAGGGGACAGTAAAACATCTGAAGAGGGGGACAGTAAAACATCTGAAGAGGGGGACAGTAAAACATCTGAAGAGGGGGACAGTAAAACATCTGAAGGGGACAGTAAAACATCTGAAGAGGGGGACAGTAAAACATCTGAAGGGGACAGTAAAACATCTGAAGAGGGGGACAGTAAAACATCTGAAGAGGGGGACAGTAAAACATCTGAAGGGGACAGTAAAACATCTGAAGAGGGGGACAGTAAAACATCTGAAGAGGGGGACAGTAAAACATCTGAAGAGGGGGACAGTAAAACATCTGAAGGGGACAGTAAAACATCTGAAGAGGGGGACAGTAAAACATCTGAAGGGGACAGTAAAACATCTGAAGAGGGGGACAGTAAAACATCTGAAGAGGGGGACAGTAAAACATCTGAAGAGGGGGACAGTAAAACATCTGAAGAGGGGGACAGTAAAACATCTGAAGAGGGGGACAGTAAAACATCTGAAGGGGACAGTAAAACATCTGAAGGGGACAGTAAAACATCTGAAGAGGGGGACAGTAAAACATCTGAAGAGGGGGACAGTAAAACATCTGAAGAGGGGGACAGTAAAACATCTGAAGAGGGGGACAGTAAAACATCTGAAGAGGGGGACAGTAAAACATCTGAAGGGGACAGTAAAACATCTGAAGAGGGGGACAGTAAAACATCTGAAGAGGGGGACAGTAAAACATCTGAAGAGGGGGACAGTAAAACATCTGAAGAGGGGGACAGTAAAACATCTGAAGGGGACAGTAAAACATCTGAAGAGGGGGACAGTAAAACATCTGAAGGGGACAGTAAAACATCTGAAGGGGACAGTAAAACATCTGAAGGGGACAGGAAAACACCTGAAGAGGGGGACAGTAAAACATCTGAAGAGGGGGACAGTAAAACATCTGAAGAGGGGGACAGTAAAACATCTGAAGAGGGGGACAGTAAAACATCTGAAGAGGGGGACAGTAAAACATCTGAAGGGGACAGTAAAACATCTGAAGGGGACAGTAAAACATCTGAAGGGGACAGTAAAACACCTGAAGGGGACAGTAAAACATCTGAAGGGGACAGTAAAACACCTGAAGGGGACAGTAAAACATCTGAAGGGGACAGTAAAACATCTGAAGGGGACAGTAAAACATCTGAAGGGGACAGTAAAACACCTGAAGGGGACAGGAAAACATCTGAAGGGGACAGTAAAACATCTGAAGGGGACAGTAAAACATCTGAAGGGGACAGTAAAACACCTGAATGGGACAGTAAAACACCTGAAGGGGACAGGAAAACATCTGAAGGGGACAGTAAAACATCTGGAGGGGACAGTAAAACATCTGAAGGGGGGGACAGTAAAACATCTGAAGGGGACAGTAAAACATCTGAAGGGGACAGTAAAACATCTGAAGGGGACAGTAAAACATCTGAAGGGGACAGTAAAACACCTGAAGGGGACAGGAAAACATCTGAAGGGGACAGTAAAACATCTGGAGGGGACAGTAAAACATCTGAAGGGGGGGACAGTAAAACATCTGAAGGGGGGGACAGTAAAACATCTGAAGGGGACAGTAAAACATCTGGAGGGGACAGTAAAACATCTGAAGAGGGGGACAGTAAAACATCTGAAGAGGGGGACAGTAAAACATCTGAAGAGGGGGACAGTAAAACATCTGAAGAGGGGGACAGTAAAACATCTGAAGAGGGGGACAGTAAAACATCTGAAGGGGACAGTAAAACATCTGAAGAGGGGGACAGTAAAACATCTGAAGAGGGGGACAGTAAAACATCTGAAGAGGGGGACAGTAAAACATCTGAAGAGGGGGACAGTAAAACATCTGAAGAGGGGGACAGTAAAACATCTGAAGAGGGGGACAGTAAAACATCTGAAGAGGGGGACAGTAAAACATCTGAAGGGGACAGTAAAACATCTGAAGAGGGGGACAGTAAAACATCTGAAGAGGGGGACAGTAAAACATCTGAAGAGGGGGACAGTAAAACATCTGAAGAGGGGGACAGTAAAACATCTGAAGAGGGGGACAGTAAAACATCTGAAGAGGGGGACAGTAAAACATCTGAAGGGGACAGTAAAACATCTGAAGGGGACAGTAAAACATCTGAAGGGGACAGTAAAACATCTGAAGAGGACAGGAAAACATCTGAAGGGGGGGACAGTAAAACATCTGAAGGGGACAGTAAAACATCTGAAGGGGACAGTAAAACATCTGAAGGGGACAGTAAAACATCTGAAGGGGACAGGAAAACACCTGAAGAGGACAGTAAAACATCTGAAGGGGACAGTAAAACACCTGAAGAGGACAGTAAAACATCTGAAGGGGACAGTAAAACATCTGAAGAGGGGGACAGTAAAACATCTGAAGAGGGGGACAGTAAAACATCTGAAGAGGGGGACAGTAAAACATCTGAAGAGGACAGTAAAACATCTGAAGGGGACAGTAAAACATCTGAAGGGGACAGTAAAACATCTGAAGGGGACAGTAAAACATCTGAAGGGGACAGTAAAACATCTGAAGGGGACAGTAAAACATCTGAAGGGGACAGTAAAACATCTGAAGGGGACAGTAAAACATCTGGAGGGGACAGTAAAACATCTGAAGGGGACAGTAAAACATCTGAAGGGGACAGTAAAACATCTGAAGGGGACAGTAAAACATCTGAAGGGGACAGTAAAACATCTGAAGGGGAAGGTAAAACATCTGGAGGGGACAGTAAAACATCTGAAGGGGACAGTAAAACATCTGAAGGGGACAGTAAAACATCTGAAGAGGACAGTAAAACATCTGAAGGGGACAGTAAAACATCTGAAGGGGACAGGAAAACACCTGAAGGGGGGGACAGTAAAACATCTGAAGGGGACAGTAAAACATCTGAAGAGGGGGACAGTAAAACATCTGAAGGGGACAGTAAAACATCTGAAGAGGACAGTAAAACATCTGAAGGGGACAGTAAAACATCTGAAGGGGACAGGAAAACACCTGAAGGGGGGGACAGTAAAACATCTGAAGGGGACAGTAAAACATCTGAAGAGGGGGACAGTAAAACATCTGAAGAGGGGGACAGTAAAACATCTGGAGGGGACAGTAAAACACCTGAAGGGGACAGTAAAACATCTGAAGGGGACAGTAAAACATCTGAAGGGGACAGTAAAACATCTGAAGGGGACAGTAAAACATCTGAAGGGGACAGTAAAACATCTGAAGGGGACAGTAAAACATCTGAAGGGGACAGTAAAACATCTGAAGGGGACAGTAAAACATCTGAAGGGGACAGTAAAACACCTGAAGAGGACAGTAAAACATCTGAAGAGGGGGACAGTAAAACATCTGAAGGGGACAGTAAAACATCTGAAGAGGGGGACAGTAAAACATCTGAAGAGGGGGACAGTAAAACATCTGAAGAGGGGGACAGTAAAACATCTGAAGAGGGGGACAGTAAAACATCTGAAGAGGGGGACAGTAAAACATCTGAAGGGGACAGTAAAACATCTGAAGGGGACAGTAAAACATCTGAAGGGGACAGTAAAACATCTGAAGAGGACAGGAAAACATCTGAAGGGGGGGACAGTAAAACATCTGAAGGGGACAGTAAAACATCTGAAGGGGACAGTAAAACATCTGAAGGGGACAGTAAAACATCTGAAGGGGACAGGAAAACACCTGAAGAGGACAGTAAAACATCTGAAGGGGACAGTAAAACACCTGAAGAGGACAGTAAAACATCTGAAGGGGACAGTAAAACATCTGAAGAGGGGGACAGTAAAACATCTGAAGAGGGGGACAGTAAAACATCTGAAGAGGGGGACAGTAAAACATCTGAAGAGGACAGTAAAACATCTGAAGGGGACAGTAAAACATCTGAAGGGGACAGTAAAACATCTGAAGGGGACAGTAAAACATCTGAAGGGGACAGTAAAACATCTGAAGGGGACAGTAAAACATCTGGAGGGGACAGTAAAACATCTGAAGGGGACAGTAAAACATCTGAAGGGGACAGTAAAACATCTGAAGGGGACAGTAAAACATCTGAAGGGGACAGTAAAACATCTGAAGGGGAAGGTAAAACATCTGGAGGGGACAGTAAAACATCTGAAGGGGACAGTAAAACATCTGAAGGGGACAGTAAAACATCTGAAGAGGACAGTAAAACATCTGAAGGGGACAGTAAAACATCTGAAGGGGACAGGAAAACACCTGAAGGGGGGGACAGTAAAACATCTGAAGGGGACAGTAAAACATCTGAAGAGGGGGACAGTAAAACATCTGAAGAGGGGGACAGTAAAACATCTGAAGAGGGGGACAGTAAAACATCTGAAGGGGACAGTAAAACATCTGAAGGGGACAGTAAAACATCTGAAGGGGACAGTAAAACATCTGAAGAGGACAGTAAAACATCTGAAGGGGACAGTAAAACATCTGAAGGGGACAGGAAAACACCTGAAGGGGGGGACAGTAAAACATCTGAAGGGGACAGTAAAACATCTGAAGAGGGGGACAGTAAAACATCTGAAGAGGGGGACAGTAAAACATCTGGAGGGGACAGTAAAACACCTGAAGGGGACAGTAAAACATCTGAAGGGGACAGTAAAACATCTGAAGGGGACAGTAAAACATCTGAAGGGGACAGTAAAACATCTGAAGGGGACAGTAAAACATCTGAAGGGGACAGTAAAACATCTGAAGGGGACAGTAAAACATCTGAAGGGGACAGTAAAACATCTGAAGGGGACAGTAAAACACCTGAAGAGGACAGTAAAACATCTGAAGAGGGGGACAGTAAAACATCTGAAGGGGACAGTAAAACATCTGAAGAGGGGGACAGTAAAACATCTGAAGAGGGGGACAGTAAAACATCTGAAGGGGACAGTAAAACATCTGAAGGGGACAGTAAAACATCTGAAGGGGACAGTAAAACATATGAAGGGGACAGTAAAACATCTGAAGGGGACAGTAAAACATCTGAAGGGGACAGTAAAACATCTGAAGAGGGGGACAGTAAAACATCTGAAGAGGGGGACAGTAAAACATCTGAAGGGGACAGTAAAACACCTGGAGGGGACAGTAAAACATCTGAAGGGGACAGTAAAACATCTGAAGGGGACAGTAAAACATCTGAATTGTATATAGTCGTTTTTCTATGGTCAACATATTATATAATACAAATCAATATATTGGGTTTATTGGTTTTCTTTGTGTTCACTCACAGGTTTCATGGATCAGGTGAAATGAGCTTCATGGGGTGAGGAGGAGGATTATTTAGCATACTGTTTGAAGAAGGGGACAGTAAAACATCTGAAGAGGGGGACAGTAAAACATCTGAAGAGGGGGACAGTAAAACATCTGAAGAGGGGGACAGTAAAACATCTGAAGAGGGGGACAGTAAAACATCTGAAGAGGGGGACAGTAAAACATCTGAAGAGGGGGACAGTAAAACATCTGAAGGGGACAGTAAAACATCTGAAGAGGGGACAGTAAAACATCTGAAGAGGGGGACAGTAAAACATCTGAAGGGGACAGTAAAACATCTGAAGAGGGGGACAGTAAAACATCTGAAGAGGGGGACAGTAAAACATCTGAAGAGGGGGACAGTAAAACATCTGAAGAGGGGGACAGTAAAACATCTGAAGAGGGGGACAGTAAAACATCTGAAGAGGGGGACAGTAAAACATCTGAAGAGGGGGACAGTAAAACATCTGAAGAGGACAGTAAAACATCTGAAGGGGGGGACAGTAAAACATCTGAAGAGGGGGACAGTAAAACATCTGAAGAGGGGGACAGTAAAACATCTGAAGAGGGGGACAGTAAAACATCTGAAGAGGGGGACAGTAAAACATCTGAAGAGGGGGACAGTAAAACATCTGAAGAGGGGGACAGTAAAACATCTGAAGAGGGGGACAGTAAAACATCTGAAGAGGGGGACAGTAAAACATCTGAAGGGGACAGTAAAACATCTGAAGAGGGGACAGTAAAACATCTGAAGAGGGGGACAGTAAAACATCTGAAGGGGACAGTAAAACATCTGAAGAGGGGGACAGTAAAACATCTGAAGAGGGGGACAGTAAAACATCTGAAGAGGACAGTAAAACATCTGAAGAGGGGGACAGTAAAACATCTGAAGAGGGGGACAGTAAAACATCTGAAGAGGGGGACAGTAAAACATCTGAAGGGGACAGTAAAACATCTGAAGGGGGGGACAGTAAAACATCTGAAGAGGGGGACAGTAAAACATCTGAAGAGGGGGACAGTAAAACATCTGAAGGGGACAGTAAAACATCTGAAGAGGGGGACAGTAAAACATCTGAAGAGGACAGTAAAACATCTGAAGAGGGGGACAGTAAAACATCTGAAGGGGACAGTAAAACATCTGAAGAGGGGGACAGTAAAACATCTGAAGAGGGGGACAGTAAAACATCTGAAGGGGACAGTAAAACATCTGAAGAGAGCCCAGCCAACAGAGAGTTGCAGACGGGAGAGGACAAGCGGGAAGCCCAGCCAACAGAGAGTTGCAGACGGGAGAGGACAAGCGGGGAGCCCAGCCAACAGAGAGTTGCAGACGGGAGAGGACAAGCGGGGAGCCCAGCCAACAGAGAGTTGCAGACGGGAGAGGACAAGCGGGGAGCCCAGCCAACAGAGAGTTGCAGACGGGAGAGGACAAGCGGGGAGCCCAGCCAACAGAGAGTTGCAGACGGGAGAGGACAAGCGGGAAGCCCAGCCAACAGAGAGTTGCAGACGGGAGAGGACAAGCGGGAAGCCCAGCCAACAGAGAGTTGCAGACGGGAGAGGACAAGTGCCTGGATTAGGACCTGCGCCACTTCCTGTGTGAGGAAAGGTCGTACTCTGCAGATGTTGTAGAACATGAACCTGCAGGAGAGGGTCACTGCTTTGATGATGGCAGAGAACGACAGGGTGTTGTCCAGGGTCACGCCAAGGTTCTTTACACTCTGGGAGGGGGACACCTTGGAGTTGTCAACCGTGATGGAGAGGTCTTGGAGTGGGCAGGCCTTCCCCGGGAGGATGAGCAACTCTGTCTTATCGATGTTGAGCTTGAGGTGGAGGGCCGACATCCAAGCTGAGATATTATTATACCTTTATTTCAACAAGGAACACAGACTGAGACCAAGGTCTCTTTTACAGCTGGGTCCTGCGTATACATGTTTACATACAGTTTAGGTACAATGATTAAAAAACGAAACAAGGCAAACAAAACCATCACAGATAACAAACAAAAAAATAACAAAGAAATATTAAAAATAAAAATATAGCAACACAGGTCTAGTTTTTTACTGGTAGCTTTCGATCGACCTCTTGGAGACCCATGATATACAATGTGTCTCAACCGAGACTGCTCTTCCCTGTGTCATGGAGGCGCTCAGCACTGCCAAAGCGGACTCTCTCTCCTCTGTTCTCACCCTCCTAGATCTATCCGCTGCCTTCGACACCTTGAACCATCAGATCCTCCTCTCCACCCTCTCAGGCCTGGGCGGGTCAAATCTACCTGGCAGGCCGCTCTCACCACGTACTCTCACTACTGGTGTCCCCCAGGGCTCAGTTCTAGGCTCTTTCCTCTTTACACCAAGTCACATGGCTCTGTCATATCCTCTCATGGTCTCGCCTATCATTGCTATGCGGATGACACTCAACTACTTTTCTCCTTCCCTCCTTCTGACACCCAGGTGGCGACACACATCTCTGCTTGCCTGGCAGATATTTTTTGTATTGCTTGTAACTGTTTCGGGTAATGCAGGTTATTGTGCTGTTAGTAGAATAACCTGTGTGTAAATGTAATCTGTCCCTTCTTTTCTTTCCAAAACACTTTCTCGTTATCGCTCTCAGAACGATCTTCTGATCCTCAGATTGACCCGTCTTGAAGCCTGACTGGCTAGGGTTGAAAGAAAAGAAGGGACACAGGTCTATAGTTTAGCCAGTCAGGCTTCAAGACGGGTCAATCTCAGTTGAGGATCAGAAGATCTTTCTGAGAGCGATAACAATAAAGTGTTTTGGAAAGAAAAGAAGGGACACAGGTCTATTTTATTACTGGTAGCTTTCGATCGACCTCTTGGAGACCCATGATATACAATGTGTCCATGTTTGTTGTTGTTCCAGGTCCGCCCACCGTTTTGAGGACGTTGAGACAGAGAAGATATGTGAGGAAACCGGTCAGTAAAGCTGTCACTCTGAGTTGAAACACCAGAAATGGGCTCCTTATGTAGTAATGTATCTGAGGGGAAACACCAGAAATGGTCTCCTTATGAAGTAATGTATCTGAGGGGAAACACCAGAAATGGTCTCCTTATGAGGTAATGTATCTGAGGTGAAACACCAGAAATGGTCTCCTTATGAAGTAATGTATCTGAGGTGAAACACCTGAAATGGTCTCCTTATGAAGTAATGTATCTGAGGGGAAACACCAGAAATGGTCTCCTCATGAAGTAATGTATCTGAGGTGAAACACCAGAAATGGTCTCCTTATGAAGTAATGTATCTGAGGTGAAACACCTGAAATGGTCTCCTTATGAAGTAATGTATCTGAGGGGAAACACCAGAAATGGTCTCCTCATGAAGTAATGTATCTGAGGTGAAACACCAGAAATGGTCTCCTTATGAAGTAATGTATCTGAGGTGAAACACCAGAAATGGTCTCCTTATGAAGTAATGTATCTGAGGGGAAACACCAGAAATGGTCTCCTTATGAGGTAATGTATCTGAGGTGAAACACCAGAAATGGTCTCCTTATGAGGTAATGTATCTGAGGTGAAACACCAGAAATGGTCTCCTCATGTAGTAATGTATCTGAGGTGCAACACCAGAAATGGTCTCCTCATGTAGTAATGTATCTGAGGTGAAACACCAGAAATGGTCTCCTTATGAAGTAATGTATCTGAGGTGAAACACCAGAAATGGTCTCCTCATGTAGTAATGTATCTGAGGTGAAACACCAGAAATGGTCTCCTTATGAGGTAATGTATCTGAGGTGAAACACCAGAAATGGTCTCCTTATGAAGTAATGTATCTGAGGGGAAACACCAGAAATGGTCTCCTTATGAAGTAATGTATCTGAGGTGAAACACCTGAAATGGTCTCCTTATGAAGTAATGTATCTGAGGGGAAACACCAGAAATGGTCTCCTCATGAAGTAATGTATCTGAGGTGAAACACCAGAAATGGTCTCCTTATGAAGTAATGTATCTGAGGTGAAACACCTGAAATGGTCTCCTTATGAAGTAATGTATCTGAGGGGAAACACCAGAAATGGTCTCCTCATGAAGTAATGTATCTGAGGTGAAACACCAGAAATGGTCTCCTTATGAAGTAATGTATCTGAGGTGAAACACCAGAAATGGTCTCCTTATGAAGTAATGTATCTGAGGGGAAACACCAGAAATGGTCTCCTTATGAGGTAATGTATCTGAGGTGAAACACCAGAAATGGTCTCCTTATGAGGTAATGTATCTGAGGTGAAACACCAGAAATGGTCTCCTCATGTAGTAATGTATCTGAGGTGCAACACCAGAAATGGTCTCCTCATGTAGTAATGTATCTGAGGTGAAACACCAGAAATGGTCTCCTTATGAAGTAATGTATCTGAGGTGAAACACCAGAAATGGTCTCATGAAGTAATGTATCTGAGGTGAAACACCAGAAATGGTCTCCTCATGTAGTAATGTATCTGAGGTGAAACACCAGAAATGGTCTCCTTATGAAGTAATGTATCTGAGGTGAAACACCAGAAATGGTCTCATGAAGTAATGTATCTGAGGTGAAACACCAGAAATGGTCTCCTCATGTAGTAATGTATCTGAGGTGAAACACCAGAAATGGTCTCCTTATGAAGTAATGTATCTGAGGTGAAACACCAGAAATGGTCTCATGAAGTAATGTATCTGAGGTGAAACACCAGAAATGGTCTCCTCATGTAGTAATGTATCTGAGGTGAAACACCAGAAATGGTCTCCTTATGAGGTAATGTATCTGAGGTGAAACACCAGAAATGGTCTCCTTATGAAGTAATGTATCTGAGGGGAAACACCAGAAATGGTCTCCTCATGAAGTAATGTATCTGAATATAGCTTTATCTTTCTATTATTTACATCCATTTTCTTTATTGTTCTATTTTAAACTGGTCTTGTATGTCAACGATCTATAGGATATACTTTTGATTTACTGGTCTGTTTCTTACCGAGATTTACATGTAACATAAAGTGTGTATGTGTATAAAAAAACAAACAATAGCTATGTTTACATTTTTACTGGTCAAACCACAACTGAGCTAGCCAAATCCAACATTTTTGTTTTACTCAATCTCTGACACTAGCCCCTCTTATTTCAGTCTCGGAAAAAGAAAAAAAAATTCTAAGCTTATTTTTTGGGGTTGCGCCTGTATGCTATTTCATGGTACGGCGCTGTATATTCCCCATGGGCATTAAAGGGATGATTTTGACCATATATGGTTAATTAGGGGTGTTTCTAAGGTCATGGCCAAGGTCATGCACGAGCACTGAGGCTGAGAACAATTGGTATTTATCAATGGTTATCTCCTACCACTGTGCCTATGACACTTGTAGGATTGTTTGATAAATCACACTTTTTGTATGCATACAGATATTCTAAATTCTGTTCTTAATTAAGTAATATATATATTTTTTTAAATGTGTTCTTCTTTCCAGTGGATGACATCACACATAGAGTTAAAGGGAAACTGAAAGCCAGTCTGAAGAAGAAGTTTAGATGTGCGTTTGAAGGCACTGCTGAGGCACAAACTAGACTTGATAGCGTTTACACACAGCTCTACATCACACAAGAAGAGGTTCATAAAGAACATGAGGTTCAACGGATTGAGAGAAACATATCAGACACTCCAATAAACTGCAATGACATCTTCAAACCCTTACCTGGAGAAGAGAAGAGACCCATCAGAACTGTAATGACAAAGGGAATCACTGGCATTGGAAAAACAATCTCTGTACATAAGTTCATCCTCGACTGGGCAGAAGGAAATGCCAATCAGGATGTTGATTTCATCTTTGTTCTTCCTTTCCGAGAGCTGAATTTGATTCAAGATGAGCAGTACAGTCTTCATGGACTTCTGAATGAATTCCACCCTGAACTAACAGAGATAGTAGAAGCAAAGATTTATGCTACCTGCAAAGTTCTCTTCATCTTTGATGGTCTGGATGAAAGCCAACTGCCTGTGGATTTTGAAAAACACAAGAGGGTGACTGATGTTACACAGACATCATCGGTGGATGTGCTGCTGACAAACCTCATCAAGGGGAATCTGCTTCCTAAAGCTCTCCTCTGGATAACCTCCAGACCAGCAGCAGCCAATCAGATCCTGCGTCAGTATATCAGCAAGGTGACAGAAGTACGAGGGTTCAACGACAAACAGAAAGAAGAGTACTTTAGGAAGAGATTCACAGATCAGAACCGGGCCAGCAGAATCATCTCACACATTAATACATCAAGGAGCCTCCACATCATGTGCCACATACCAGTCTTCTGTTGGATTACTGCCAGGGTTCTTGAGCAAATGTTGAGTGATGATAAGAGCAGAGAGATCACAACTCTGACAGAGATGTACAATCACCTTCTACTCATTGAGACAAACCTGAAAAGCAAGACGTATAGTGGGGAAAATGAGACAGATCTGACCATAATCGTAGAAAGAAACAAAGAAAACATTGTGAAACTGGCTCAACTGGCATTTGAACAGCTGGTGAAGCACAATCTCATATTCTCTAAGAAAGACCTAGAAGAGTGTGGCATTGATTTCAGTGAAGCCTCAGAGTACTCTGGGTTTTGCACAGAAATCCTGAAAGAAGAGTATGGGTTGTATCGGAAGGAGGTGTACTGCTTTGTTCACCTGAGTTTTCAGGAGTTCCTTGCTGCTCTGTTCGTGTTCCACTGCTGTGTGAGCAAGAACATCAAGGCCCTGGAGTCTTTCATTGGGGATGTGTCTTCAGAGCTGCCCTTGCATGAACTACTGAAGATGACGGTGGATAAAGCCTTGGAGAGTGAGAATGGACACCTGGACCTGTTCCTCCGCTTCCTTGTTGGCATCTCAACAGAATCCAACCAGAGACTGTTACAAGACCTACTGCCACAAACAGAGATCAGCTCAGAGACTGTTAAGGAAATTAAGAAATACCTCAGGGAGCCAAATGTAGAGCAAGTTTCACCTGATAGATACATCAATCTACTCATCTGCTTGACTGAGATGAAAGATGATTCAGTACATGAGGACATTGACCAGTTCCTGAAGTCAGGAAGTCAAACAGGAAAAGAACTGTCACCTGTTGCCTGCTCAGCATTGGTCAATACGCTGCTGATATCAAAGGGCGTGCTGGATGAACTTGACCTGCAGAGATACAACACATCTGAGGAGGGGCGTTTGAGACTGATCCCAGCTGTGAGGAATTGCAGAAAGGCAATGTAAGTAATCATGTAAATCTCGCAAATACCATACTTAAAGCCCCCAAACCGTATTTGTGTGTGTTTCTTTTATGAAAATAGCTCCAAATATACGTTTTTATTCATTTATTTCTCTGAGCCTCCTTTTGCCATTGAAATGCTCAGTCTGATCTTGTAGGTGTGTTGATACAAATTGTAATATATTTACATACACAGCCCTGATTTAAAAAATATATATAATTGGCAGATACTGTAGGATCGTTTAGACTCAACTTTGGACCCTCTAAATCAGGGAGTGATTTAGAACTGAGACACCAGGTGGGTGCAGTTAATTATCCGGTTGAACAGAAAACCTGCAGGCTCCGGACCTAGTAGAGTAAAAGTTGAATACCCCTGGTCTAGAGCCTACCCCCCTTACCACTTCAAAGTAGGACGATACATATGCAAATAAAAGATGACTGGTCACTGGTCAGAATAATAATAATCAAATCAGATTGTGATGTCATGCTGTGGTCCAAAAACTCCACCCCCCTGAACAAGCTCTTACATTACAAAACTATTACAGTATCATTATTTTCACAATTTCAGTGATATTTCGACGTCATAGTGTGGAAATATCAGAAACAGAAAAATCAAGTTTTTTTTTACTGCACTGCCCTTTTAATGCCCAATTTTGATCTTAACCAATATTTCTGAAAATAAATGAATTGCTTACTTGTGAAGTAGTTGAAAACTAATCATTTTAAACTTTTATGCTCATTTTGAACAAATCAACTAGCTCCCTTTCAATCACATATACTTTTTTATTAGAAATGTTAAAATGTCACAACAGGTTTAGAAACATTATGCATATAATTTGTAAGTCGCTCTGGATAAGAGCGTCTGCTAAATGACTTAAATGTAAATGTAGGAAAGAGGTCATGTAACCTTCCTTAAGACCTGCTGTTATATTCAGAGCTGCCAAGGCTTTTGAATCATGTGGACAACCGTGGTTCGTTACCCAGATGGTCACGCATATACTGTACATGGAAGGAAATTCCATTGAATGAATACGGATTATACATTTACATTTAAGTAATTTAGCAGACGCTCTTATCCAGAGCGACTTACAAGTTGGTTATAATACTGAATATGCTAAGATGCTCTTAATTAAAGCAATTATTTATAACTTTTCTTTGACAGTTTATTTGGGACTCGTTGAAAAAATAGTTATCGTTGTTTCAAACAATTTCAAATTGGATAACTTAAAAGAATATTAATATTTAAATACCTACAAATATTATTGTATTTTTGCAAGACTTGTTTTTTAATATCAAAATAAATGTTTTCCTTTTATCATCTATGTTTGACTAACTCAACTATCTGGATTTTTTGATGGAATACATATATTATATATTTTTGGCCCAGGTCTTAATATCACCGTAATCAGAGAATCACTAGTGTTAAACATCCCCAACTCGCACTTCAACACAATCTGTCTGGGGTCTGGGGGTCGTCCCTCAGAACTTTCTGGGGCATCTAAAGCTCATTTCCACACAATTTAATATAACCCTTTTGGGGTAATTTTGGGGTCACTTTATTGTAATTAAGAATAGAATAGGTGTCTAAACCCTTCTACATGATTTTGGATGCTGCCATGATTATGGACCATGCTGAATGAATTGTGAATAATGATGAGTGAGAAAGTTATAGACACATGAATATCATACCCCACCAAAAATGCTAACCTCCCCTGATATTGTAATGGTGAGAGGTTAGCATGTCTTGGGGGTATGATATAAAATGCTAACCTCCCCTGATATTGTAATGGTGAGAGGTTAGCATGTCTTGGGGGTATGATATTTGTGCGTCTGTAACTTTCTCACTCATCGTTATTCATAATTAATTCAGGACTATCCGTAATGATGGTAACATCCACATTAATGTAGAAATGTTTAGAAACATATTCTATTCTTACAATAAAAGGGACTTCAAAAATGACACAATACATTATTTCTATTGGGCACAAAATAATCTGAAACACAACCAAAACAAACAGCAAATGCATCTAACAAATGTGTAGAGTCACAAGCTTGATGTAGTCATCACGTGCTATGAATGTGGGACCAAATACTTAACTTTTTACTATTTTAATACACATACAACTTCACCCGATTAATGGTACATCAACTGGCAAAAACTAGCCAAGTTAATTTACTTCTGTTGAAACGGGACAAAACAAAGGCTACAAAACATTTCCATACACACAACAGTTGTGACGGATACTGATATAGCTAGAAGCTAGAGCTGAACTAGCTGTGGTAGCTACTAGCTAGCTCAGCACTGGGAATCTACTTTTTTCCCCTGTTAAGTCAAACAGCAGTTACCTTGCATCAGTCAAATAAACTAGCCAGTTTCTGTTCTGCTTGCTATTACAACTCGGAGAAAAAGCACAACACACAGCATCTGCCTCTGTTCATCTCTCCCGTGACGGTCCTATAAGCCAGCCTTTCAGAAACTTTGCCTTCACACTGTCCAGGCTGAAACCACCAAACAGCCTACCCGACCGCTCTGAGGCGTACGCATGTTCCTAAAGCACACCGATAACACTTTTTGTATCACAGTGCAATGATAAAACTGTGAGGGGACAAAAAAAATGCAGTTTCAGAATGAAGTGAAAGTTGCGCCCCTGCATCTCTGTGTCTGCAGACTAGCAGGCTGTAGACTCCTACCTGAGCACTATGAATCACTGGCCTTCGTTCTCCAGTCAGCAGACTCATCCTTGAGAGAGCTCGACCTGAGGAACTGTACGCTGTCTGATGGTGATGATGAGGGCAGACTGAGTGTTCTCTTCGCTGCGTTGAAACATCCACACTGTAAACTGGAGACACTGAGGTCAGTACTTTGGGAGGTGGTTTCAGATGACGAGAACCTGAAGATTGTTGGATAGTTTTTAGGGTCATTTTGTCACCCTGACAGCTTGTATATGTACTGATCATATGTTCTTGATCATTGTTTTAATGGCGGCAGGTAGCCTAGCGGTTAGAGTGTTGGGCCAGTAACCAAAAGGTCATTGGTTCAAATACCTGAGCCAACAATGTGTCAAATCTTTCAATGTGCCCTTAAGCAAGGCATTTAACCCTAATTTGTTCTAGGGGTGCCGTACTACTATGTCTGACCCTGTAAAACAACACATTTCACTGCACCTATCTGGTGTATGGGACAATATTACTAATATATAACATCTATTATTTGTTTTAACACTTAGCTTTGGGTATGAATGCATATCAAACCTTTCCTCACAAGAATGTTGATGTTTTTTGGGTAGCACTTTCTTTGTAGTATAGTCTTATGAAGTATTATATATAAATATCCTATCATAAAATGGTTTTCTCTGTTGTTGCAGACTTGCTGGCTGTGAACTCACTGAGTGGTTTTATGAAGTGTTGGCCTCAGTTCTCAGCTCAAACTCCTCTCACCTGAGAGAGCTGGATCTGAGTCACAATGACCTGCAGGATTCAGGAGTGAAGCTGCTCTCTGCTGGACTGGGGGATCCACACTGTCAACTAGAGACACTGAGGTCAGTACTTAGAAACATTGTTACTCAACAGCAGACCAAAAGGTCTGTGTCAGAAAACAATCTATCCTCAGTTTTTTGGAACAGTTTTTAAAAATATAGTATACTGCAATATTGACTGACCATATATATTGAGTCAGAATATCCACAGGGGGCCATTCCTTCAGAAAATATACCTTAAACACCTTAGTTTCTCCAATCCATCCATCTTATATAACAAGACTGTCCCTTTGAGAATAACGTGTCCATTAGATATTTTGTATTGCTCAATAATGTTACCAAATAAATGTTATATTTTGATGTGTTTTACCCTAACTCTGTTCTCTGCAGGATGTCATTCTGTAGAGTCACAGAGGAAGGCTGTGCTTCTCTGGCTTCAGCTCTGAGGTCAAACCCCTCCCACATGAGAGAACTGGACCTGAGCTTCAATCACCCAGGAGACTCTGGGGTGAAGCTGCTCTCTGCTAGACTGGAGGATCCACACTGTAGACTGCAGAAACTCAAGTTAGTACAGTTACTGTGGAAACCATATATTTGTAGTGCCTTTCTTTCCCATTTATACCACCTCCTTTGAGTTCTGACCAAAACAGAATGCCAAACAGTCTTGTAACTGATTGATTGAATATTGCATTTGTCTTATTATTCTGAGAACAGCCAGGTATGGATATGGTGTAGAGCTCTTACTGTCACCTTTTTGGACTAGACTACACTTCATACAGTCTGGACTAGACTACACTTCATACAGTCTGGACTAGACTACACTTCATACAGTCTGGACTAGACTACACTTCATACAGTCTGGACTAGACTACACTTCATACAGGCTGGACTAGACTAGACTTCATACAGGCTGGACTAGACTAGACTTCATACAGGCTGGACTAGACTACACTTCATACAGTCTGGACTAGACTAGACTTCATACAGGCTGGACTAGACTAGACTTCATACAGGCTGGACTAGACTAGACTTCATACAGTCTGGACTAGACTAGACTTCATACAGTCTGGACTAGACTAAACTTCATACAGTCTGGACTAGACTACACTTCATACAGTCTGGACTAGACTACACTTCATACAGGCTGGACTAGACTACACTTCATACAGTCTGGACTAGACTAGACTTCATACAGGCTGGACTAGACTAGACTTCATACAGGCTGGACTAGACTAGACTTCATACAGGCTGGACTAGACTAGACTTCATACAGGCTGGACTAGACTAGACTTCATACAGGCTGGACTAGACTAGACTTCATACAGGCTGGACTAGACTTCATACAGGCTGGACTAGACTAGACTTCATACAGGCTGGACTAGACTAGACTTCATACAGGCTAGACTAGACTTCATACAGGCTGGACTAGACTAGACTTCATACAGGCTGGACTAGACTAGACTTCATACAGGCTGGACTAGACTAGACTTCATACAGTCTGGACTAGACTACACTTCATACAGGCTGGACTAGACTACACTTCATACAGTCTGGACTAGACTACACTTCATACAGTCTGGACTAGACTACACTTCATACAGGCTGGACTAGACTACACTTCATACAGTCTGGACTAGACTAGACTTCATACAGGCTGGACTAGACTAGACTTCATACAGGCTGGACTAGACTAGACTTCATACAGGCTGGACTAGACTAGACTTCATACAGGCTGGACTAGACTAGACTTCATACAGGCTGGACTAGACTAGACTTCATACAGGCTGGACTAGACTAGACTTCATACAGGCTGGACTAGACTTCATACAGGCTGGACTAGACTAGACTTCATACAGGCTGGACTAGACTAGACTTCATACAGGCTAGACTAGACTTCATACAGGCTGGACTAGACTAGACTTCATACAGGCTGGACTAGACTAGACTCCATACAGGCTGGACTAGACTACACTTCATACAGGCTGGACTAGACTAGACTTCATACAGGCTGGACTAGACTAGACTTCATACAGGCTGGACTAGACTACACTTCATACAGGCTGGACTAGACTACACTTCATACAGGCTGGACTAGACTACACTTCATACAGGCTGGACTAGACTACACTTCATACAGTCTGGACTACACTTCATACAGGCTGGACTAGACTAGACTTCATACAGGCTGGACTAGACTACACTTCATACAGTCTGGACTAGACTAGACTTCATACAGGCTGGACTAGACTAGACTTCATACAGGCTGGACTAGACTAGACTTCATACAGTCTGGACTAGACTAGACTTCATACAGTCTGGACTAGACTACACTTCATACAGTCTGGACTAGACTACACTTCATACAGTCTGGACTAGACTACACTTCATACAGGCTGGACTAGACTACACTTCATACAGTCTGGACTA
>NC_092087.1:94818748-94915625 GCF_045679555.1 Salvelinus alpinus | reverse complement strand
AAAAGGGTGTCATTTGGGCCTCAGGACTAGAAAGAGGAAGCTGCCAGTGGAATAACGGTTTCTACAGCAACAGAGTCCCTACTGTAATATAAGCACCACACTCAGATCAGTTTATATTGTCCCTTACTGATCATCATTATCCAGGCTTACACAGTAAAACTGAACATAGACCTGTCCTTATATGGTGGTTTGCAGTGGCACAACAGTAACCTCTGTTTGAGGAAGTAGCATGGGGATCAGTGAGGGTAGTGAACTCTCTAACAGTCTAGTTCAGGGGGATCAGTGAGGGTAGTGAACTCTCTAACAGTCTAGTTCAGGGGGATCAGTGAGGGTAGTGAACTCTCTAACAGTCTAGTTCAGGGGGATCAGTGAGGGTAGTGAACTCTCTAACAGTCTAGTTCAGGGGGATCAGTGAGGGTAGTGAACTCTCTAACAGTCTAGTTCAGGGGGGTCAGTGAGGGTAGTGAACTCTCTAACAGTCTAGTTCAGGGGGATCAGTGAGGGTAGTGAACTCTCTAACAGTCTAGTTCAGGGGGGTCAAACTCATTTTTCCAAGTTGGCTGCATTTGGTCTTCAACGAGGTCCGGAGGACCACACTTAAAATTGGATATATTCCCTTGGCGTCCAATTATCCAAAATACCCATTGCTTTTGAAATTTTAGATGCTCACTGACTGTCTAGCTTTCATTTGGATGACAGTTATTGTGATTGTGGACTACAGGAAATGGAGGACCGGGTACGCCCCCATTCTCATCGATGGGTCTGTAGTGGAGCAGGTTGAGCGCTTCAAGTTCCTTGGTGTCCACATCACCAACAAACTATCATGGTCCAAACACAACAAGACAGTCGTGAAGAGGGCACGACAACGCCTATTGCCCCCCCAGGAGACTGAAATGGGTCCTCAGATCCTCAAAAAGTTCTACATCTGCACCGTTGAGAGCATCCTGACTGGTTGCATCACTGCATGGTATGGCAACTGCTCGGCCTCCGACCGCAAGGTACTACAGACGGTAATGCGTACGGCCCAGTACATAACTGGGGCCAAGCTTTCTGCCATCCAGGACCTCTATACCAGGCGGTGTCAGAGGAAGGCCCTAAAAATTGTCAAAGACTCCAGCCACCCTAGTCATAGGCTGTTCTCTCTGCTACTGAACGGCAAGCGGTACCGGAGCGCCAGGTCTAGGTCCAAGAGGCTTCTAAACAGCTTCTAAACCCCAAGCCATAAGACTCCTGAACAGCTATCCAAATGGCTACCCAGACTATTTGCATTGCCCCCCACCCTCCCCCTCTCCTTTACGCTGCTGCTACTCTCTGTTTATTATCTATGCATAGTCACTTTAACTCTAATTATATCTAAATATTACCTCGACTAACCCGTGCCCCTGCACATTGACTCTGTACCGGTACCCCCTGTATTTATCCTCCACATTGAGTCTGTACCGGTACCCATTGTATATAGCCTCCACATTGACTCTGTAACGGTACCCCCTTGTATTTAGCCTCCACATTGACTCTGTACTGGTACCCCCTGTATATAGCCTCCACATTGACTCTGTACCGGTACCCCCTGTATTTAGCCTCCACATTGACTCTGTACCGGTACCCCCTGTATATAGCCTCCACATTGACTCTGTACTGGTACCCCCTGTATATAGCCTCCACATTGACTCTGTACAGGTACCGTCTATATATATAGCCTCCACATTGACTCTGTACCGGTACCCCCTGTATATAGCCTCCACATTGACTCTGTACTGGTACCCCCTGTATATAGCCTCCACATTGACTCTGTACTGGTACCCCCTGTATATAGCCTCCACATTGACTCTGTACTGGTACCCCCTTTATATAGCCTCCACATTGACTCTGTACTGGTACCCCCTGTATATAGCCTCCACATTGACTCTGTACTGGTACCCCCTGTATATAGCCTCCACATTGACTCTGTACTGGTACCCCCTGTATATAGCCTCCACGTTGACTCTGTACTGGTACCCCCTGTATATAGTCTCCACATTGACTCTGTACTGGTACCCCCTGTATATAGCCTCCACATTGACTCTGTACTGGTACCCCCTGTATATAGCCTCCACGTTGACTCTGTACTGGTACCCCCTGTATATAGTCTCCACATTGACTCTGTACCGGTCCTCCTGTATATAGCCTCCACATTGACTCTGTACCGGTACCCCCTGTATATAGCCTCCACATTGACTCTGTACCCGTAACCCCTGTATATAGCTTCCACATTGACTCTGTACTGGTACCCCCTGTATATAGCCTCCACATTGACACATTGACTCTGTACCGGTACCCTCTGTATATAGCCTCCACATTGACTCTGTACCGGTACCCTCTGTATATAGCGTCCACATTGACTCTGTACCGGTACCCCCTGTATTTAGCGTCCACATTGACTCTGTACCGTAACACCCTGTATATAACCTCCACATTGACTCTGTACCGTAACACCCTGTATATAACCTCCACATTGACTCTCTACCGTAACACCCTGTATTTAACCTCCACATTGAGTCTGTACTGGTACCCCCTGTATATAGCCTCGCTACTGTTATTTTACTGCTGCTCTTTAGTAATTATTATTATTCTGGGTTTTTTACTTTTCTATTTTTACTTATTTGTATTGAAACTGCATTGTTGGTTAAAGGCTTGTAAGTAATCATTTCACTGTAAAGTTAACACCTGTTGTATTCGGCGCATTTGACTAATACAATTTGATTTGATTTGAGTTAACACCCTGGACAAATGAGAGAGAACATACATGTAGGTCTATTATCAATTCAACACATTTAGAGAGAGAGAGAGAGAGAGAGAGAGAGAGAGAGAGAGAGAGAGAGAGAGAGAGAGAGAGAGAGAGAGAGAGAGAGAGAGAGAGAGAGAGAGAGAGAGAGAGAGAGAGAGAGAGAGAGAGAGAGAGAGAGAGAGAGAGAGAGAATGCACAAACATTAACATAAACACTTAAGGAGAGAAGTGAGGAGGAGGCAGACAACTGAACACATCCCAGTGAGAAGAACAATAAGAAACAGAGAAGAAACAAAGTACATTCCAGAACAACAACCTGTGGATGTGCTATTGATTTACTGCAGTGGGAAAATCACTGACAGCTCAGTCAGGCATCAGATTACTGCTATGTCATGTTATGGGTACAGCTGTGAGTTCAGGACGACATCTGGATTGGAACTCGGCCAAAAGAAGGGGTCATGGGGTTAGAGGTCAGGAATCTGGGGTTAGAGGTCAGGGATAACATGTGTTGTCGCCGTGGTTACTGAGCCCTGACGGACAGGTGCAGTTTGTGCACATATCCAGAGCGCCGCACACCGGGGGAACCCACATACACTCATCCTCATCTGTAGTGGACACACACACACACAAGCTAAGCTGAGACCCTCGCATCACAACACACACACACACACACACACACACACACACACACACATAAGCTAAGCTGAGACCCTCACATCACACAAACACACACACACACACACACACAAGCTAAGCTGAGACCCTCACATCACGCATAATGAATGCGTAATTGAGACCGTGTATGTGTGTGTGACAACATAAGAGTATAAGTATTTAAACAAACAAGATGTTACGTGACACACACACCTCCCCACACAGACACCCCCACACACACCTCCACACACACCTCCACACACACCTCCCCCCACACACACCTCCCCACACAGACACCTTCACACACATCTCCACACACACCTCCACACACACCTCCCCCCACACACACCCCCACACACAGACATCCCCACACACACCTTCACACACACACCTTCACACACACCTCCACACACACCTCCCCACACACCTCCCCACACAAACATCCCCACACACACACACACCTCCCCACACACACACACCTCCACACACACCTCCACACACACCTCCCCACACACAGACATCCCCACACACACACACACCTCCACACACACCTCCACACACACCTCCCCCCACACACACCTCCACACACACAACTCCACACACACCCCCCCCCACACACACCTCCCCCCACACAACTCCCCCCACATACACCTCCCCCCACACACACACCTCCACACACACCTCCCCCCACACACACCTCCACACACACACCTCCACACACACCTCCCCCCACACACACCTCCACACACACAACTCCACACACACCTCCCCCCACACACACCTCCCCCCACACACACCTCCCCCCACACACACACCTCCCCCCACACACACCTCCCCCCACACACACCTCCCCCCACACACACCTCCCTCCACACACACCTCCCCCCACACACACCTCCCCCCACACACACACCTCCACACACACCTCCCCCCACACACACCTCCCCCCACACACACCTCCCTCCACACACACCTCCCCCAACACACACCTCCACACACACACCTCCACACACACCTCCCCCCACACACACCTCCACACACACAACTCCACACACACCTCCCCCCACACACACCTCCCCCCACACACACCTCCCCCCACACACACCTCCCCCCACACACACACCTCCCCCCACACACACCTCCCCCCACACACACCTCCCCCCACACACACCTCCCTCCACACACACCTCCCCCCACACACACCTCCCCCCACACACACACCTCCACACACACCTCCCCCCACACACACCTCCCCCCACACACACCTCCCTCCACACACACCTCCCCCCACACACACCTCCCTCCACACACACCTCCCCCCACACACACACCTCCACACACACCTCCCCACACACACACACTCTGGACTCACCGTTACAATCCCCATCTCCTCTGTTGCTGTTTTCGGAAGTACAGGGGCAGTCGCTAAACTCATTGATGTCTACAAGAGGACCAGAGTGAAATACAGACATAAAGAGAGATGGAGAAGGAGAGGGAGAGAGGGAGAGGGAGAGGGAGAGAGAGAGAGAGAGAGAGAGAGAGAGAGAGAGAGAGAGAGAGAGAGAGAGAGAGAGAGAGAGAGAGAGAGAGAGAGAGAGAGAGAGAGAGAGAGAGAGAGAGAGAGAGAATGCAAAAGCATTAACATTAACACTGGAGGAGAGAAGTGAGTGTGTTAGGAAATCTGTTGTGAATGTTTTGTAATGTTTTTACATTTCTTTAATGTTGCTGGACCCCAGGAAGAGTAGCTGCTGCCTTGACTGGAACTAATGGGGATCCTTAATAACTACAAATACAACACAACACACCACACCACAACACACACCACAACACACCACACCACAACACAACACAACACAACACACGCCACAACACACCACAACACACACCACAACACACCACACCACAACACAACACACGCCACACACCACAATACACACCACAACAACACTACACACCACACACCACACACCACAACACAACACAACACAACACACCACACCACAACAACACTACACACCACAACACACACCACAACACAACACACACCCCAACACCCCAACACAACAACACAACACACACCCCAACACCACACCACAACACAACACAACAACACACACCCCAACACAACAACACAACACATACCACAACACAACAACACAACACACACCACAACACAACACACCACAACACAAACCACAACACACCATACACCACACCACACCACAATAGTAGATCCAAGTTGTTGCCATGGGTAACCAAGTTTACCATCAGATACCAACTAACTAAGATACAAATGAAGACATGAGACAGAGAGGAAGTTGAGGTGGAGATTAAAACACCCAGAAACCCACAGCACACCAGTGCTGAAATGTTACCATGGTAACCATCCTAGCACGCATGCCAAATGACAACCTATTATATAGTGTTCTATGGGCCCTGGTCTAATGTAGTGCACTATATAGGGAATAGGGCCCTGGTCTAATGTAGTGCACTATATAGGGAATAGGGCCCTGGTCTAATGTAGTGCACTATATAGGGAATAGGGCCCTGGTCTAATGTAGTGCACTATATAGGGAATAGGGCCCTGGTCTAATGTAGTGCCCTATATAGGGAATAGGGCCCTGGTCTAATGTAGTGCACTATATAGGGAATAGAGCTCTGGTCTAATGTAGTGCACTATATAGGGAATAGGGTTCTGGTCTAATGTAGTGCACTATATAGGGAATAGGGCTCTGGTCTAATGTAGTGCACTATATAGGGAATAGGGCTCTGGTCTAAAGTAGTGCACTATATAGGGAATAGGGTACCATTTGGGCCTCAGGACTAGAAAGAGGAAGCTGCCAGTGGAATAACGGTTTCTACAGCAACAGAGTCCCTACTGTAATATAAGCACCACACTCAGATCAGTTTACATAGTCCCTTACTGATCATCATTATCCAGGCTTACACAGTAAAACTGAACCTAGACCTGTCCTTATATGGTGTTTTGCAGTGGCACAACAGTAACTTCTGTTTGAGGAAGTAGCATGGGATCAGTGAGGGTAGTGAACTCTCTAACAGTCTAGTTCAGGGGGATCAGTGAGGGTAGTGAACTCTCTAACAGTCTAGTTCAGGGGGATCAGTGAGGGTAGTGAACTCTCTAACAGTCTAGTTCAGGGGGATCAGTGAGGGTAGTGAACTCTCTAACAGTCTAGTTCAGGGGGATCAGTGAGGGTAGTGAACTCTCTAACAGTCTAGTTCAGGGGGATCAGTGAGGGTAGTGCACTTTCTAACAGTCTAGTTCATGGGGATCAGTGAGGGTAGTGAACTCTCTAACAGTCTAGTTCAGGGGGATCAGTGAGGGTAGTGAACTCTCTAACAGTCTAGTTCAGGGGGATCAGTGAGGGTAGTGAACTCTCTAACAGTCTAGTTCAGGGGGATCAGTGAGGGTAGTGAACTATCTAACAGTCTAGTTCAGGGGGATCAGTGAGGGTGGTGAACTCTCTAACAGTCTAGTTCAGGGGGATCAGTGAGGGTAGTGAACTCTCTAACAGTCTAGTTCAGGGGGATCAGTGAGGGTAGTGAACTCTCTAACAGTCTAGTTCATGGGGATCAGTGAGGGTAGTGAACTCTCTAACAGTCTAGTTCAGGGGGGTCAGTGAGGGTACTGAACTCTCTAACAGTCTAGTTCAGGGGGATCAGTGAGGGTAGTGAACTCTCTAACAGTCTAGTTCAGGGGGATCAGTGAGGGTAGTGAACTCTCTAACAGTCTAGTTCATGGGGATCAGTGAGGGTAGTGAACTCTCTAACAGTCTAGTTCAGGGGGATCAGTGAGGGTAGTGAAGTCTCTAACAGTCTAGTTCAGGGGGATCAGTGAGGGTAGTGAACTCTCTAACAGTCTAGTTCAGGGGGGTCAGTGAGGGTACTGAACTCTCTAACAGTCTAGTTCAGGGGGATCAGTGAGGGTAGTGAACTCTCTAACAGTCTAGTTCAGGGGGGTCAGTGAGGGTACTGAACTCTCTAACAGTCTAGTTCAGGGGGATCAGTGAGGGTAGTGAACTCTCTAACAGTCTAGTTCAGGGGGATCAGTGAGGGTAGTGAACTCTCTAACAGTCTAGTTCAGGGGGATCAGTGAGGGTAGTGAACTCTCTAACAGTCTAGTTCAGGGGGGTCAGTGAGGGTAGTGAACTCTCTAACAGTCTAGTTCAGGGGGGTCAGTGAGGGTACTGAACTCTCTAACAGTCTAGTTCAGGGGGATCAGTGAGGGTAGTGAACTCTCTAACAGTCTAGTTCAGGGGGATCAGTGAGGGTAGTGAACTCTCTAACAGTCTAGTTCAGGGGGATCAGTGAGGGTAGTGAACTCTCTAACAGTCTAGTTCAGGGGGGTCAGTGAGGGTAGTGAACTCTCTAACAGTCTAGTTCAGGGGGGTCAAACTAATTTTTCCAAGTGGGCTGCATTTGGTCTTCAACGAGGTCCGGAGGACTGCACTTAAAATTGTAGCAGAGACACAAACACACTTGAATACTCACCCTTACACTCTCCAGTGAGAGCAATAAAGTTGACAGTCGATGTGGATCTGAACCCAGTTCGATACTGACAGTAGAAGCTCCCGATGGTGTTGAGGCAAATGGCGTTGCTGCCACAAACCTGTGGTTCCACCTCGCACTCATTGAGTTCTGAAGAGAGAAGGAAATATGGTGATAGAGCAGTGATTCCCTAACCTCTCCTCCAGTGATTCCCTAACCTCTCCTCCAGTGACTCCCTAATCTCTCCTCCAGTGACTCCCTAACCTCTCCTCTAGTGATTCCCTAACCTCTCCTCCAGTGATTCCCTAACCTCTCCTCCAGTGATTCCCTAACCTCTCCTCCAGTGATTCCCTAACCTCTCCTCCAGTGATTCCCTAACCTCTCCTCCAGTGACTCCCTAATCTCTGCTCCGGTGATTCCCTAATCTCTCCTCCAGTGATTCCCTAACCTCTCCTCCAGTGATTCCCTAACCTCTCCTCCAGTGATTCCCTAATCTCTCCTCCAGTGATTCCCTAACCTCTCCTCCAGTGACTCCCTAATCTCTGCTCCAGTGATTCCCTAACCTCTCCTCCAGTGATACCCTAACCTCTCCTCCAGTGATTCCCTAACCCCTCCTCCAGTGATTCCCTAATCTCTCCTCCAGTGATTCCCTAACCCCTCCTCCAGTGATTCCCTAACCTCTCCTCCAGTGATTCCCTAACCGCTCCTCCAGTGATTCCCTAATCCCTCCTCCAGTGATTCCCTAACCTATCCTCCAGTGATTCCCTAACCTCTCCTCCAGGTTTTCCCTAACCTCTCCTCCAGGTTTTCCCTAACCTCTCCTCCACAGTGATTCTGTCAAAGGGTGGGTGTAGCTGGTGCATGGAAGTCAGGTGCAGGAGAGCAGAGATGAGTGGACAAAGCACTTTACTGAGGCAATTATACAAACAGGACGCAACCGCGTCACAAAAACAAATGCCCAAAACAAGTGAGGCAGCACAAAGTACACACAACCAAGTACAAAGTACCGGGTGCCAAAAAGCACGGGTACAAAACACAACCCGGAGTACACCAACCGGAAGCGTACCAACCTGACAAAAAACTATTTCACACACATGTGGGAAACAGAGGGTTAAATACATAACAAGTAATGAGGAAATGTAAACCAGGTGTGTGGGAAAACAAGACAAAACAAATGGAAAATGAAAGGTGGATCAGCGATGGCTAGAAGACCGGTGACGTCGAACACCGCCCGAACAAGGAGAGGAACCGACTTCGGCGGAAGTTGTGACAGATTCCCTAACCTCTCCTCCAGTGATTCCCTAACTTCTCTTCCAGTCCCTCAAGACAGTCCACATATTTGATGCATTCCAGAACTTAAATTGGGCACGATTTTTTCCAAAGTGAAAACAGCGCCCCCCTACTAACAAGAAGTTTTAAGCAGATGACTTAAGGAATGAGAGGCTTGATGATACGGTAACCATTTGAATCAGCTGTGCTTGTTGTAGAATACATCAAAGCAGAGGACTGTCTGGGGGTACTAGAGGAGAGATTGGGGAATCACACAAGCTAAACTGAGACCCTAGTCTCACACACGGCTGTTGATGTTTCTTCGACATGAATACATGAATCCATATAATAACATTGAGACAATTTATATAGAATAATATCATTATCCACCCCCCTCCCCAACTACACATAGAATAATATCATTATCACCCTCCTCCCCACCTACACATAGAATAATATCATTATCACCCCCCTCCCCACCTACACATAGAATAATATCATTATCACCCCCTCCCCACCTACACATAGAATAATATCATTATCCACCCCCCTCCCCACCTACACATAGAATAATATAATTATCACCCCCCTCCCCACCTACACATAGAATAATATCATTATCCACCCCCCTCCCCACCTACACATATAAAAATATAATTATCACCCCCTCCACACCTACACATAGAATAATATCATTATCACCCCCCTCCCCACCTACACATAGAATAATATCATTATCCACCTCCCTCCCCACCTACACATAGAATAATATCATTATCCACCCCCCTCCCCACCTACACATAGAATAATATAATTATCACCCTCCTCCCCACCTACACATAGAATAATATCATTATCACCCCCCTCCCCACCTACACATAGAATAATATCATTATCCACCCCCCTCCCCACCTACACATAGAAAAATATAATTATCACCCTCATCTCAACCTTCACATAGAATAATATCATTATCCACCCCCCTCCCCACCTACACGTGGAATAATATCATTATCCACCCCCCTCCCCACCTACACATAGAATAATATAATTATCACCCCCCTCCCCACCTACACATAGAATAATATCATTATCCACCCCCCTCCCCACATACACATAGAATAATATCATTATCACCCCCCTCCCCACCTACACATAGAATAATATCATTATCACCGCCCTCCCCACCAACACATGGAATAATATCATTATCACCCCCCTCCCCACCTACACATAGAATAATATCATTATCACCCCCCTCCCCACCTACACATAGAATACTATCATTATCACCCCCCTCCCCACCTACACATAGAATAATATCATTATCACCCCCCTCCCCACCTACACATAGAATAATATCATTATCCACCCCCCTCCCCACCTACACATAGAATAATATAATTATCATTATCCACCCCCCTCCCCACCTACACATAGAATAATATCATTATCACCCCCCTCCCCACCTACACATAGAATAATATCATTATCACCCCCTCCCCACCTACACATAGAATAATATCATTATCCACCCCCCTCCCCACCTACACATAGAATAATATCATTATCCACCCCCCTCCCCACCTACACATAGAATAATATCATTATCACCCCCCTCCCCACCTACACATATAAAAATATAATTATCACCCCCCTCCCCAACAACACATAGAATAATATCATTATCACCCCCCTCTCCCCTCCCCACCTACACATAGAATAATATCATTATCACCCCCTCCCCACCTACACATAGAATAATATCATTATCCACCCCCCTCCCCACCTACACATAGAATAATATAATTATCACCCCCCTCCCCACCTACACATAGAATAATATCATTATCCACCCCCCTCCCCACCTACACATATAAAAATATAATTATCACCCCCTCCACACCTACACATAGAATAATATCATTATCACCCCCCTCCCCACCTACACATAGAATAATATCATTATCCACCTCCCTCCCCACCTACACATAGAATAATATCATTAACCACCCCCCTCCCCACCTACACATAGAATAATATAATTATCACCCTCCTCCCCACCTACACATAGAATAATATCATTATCACCCCCCTCCCCACCTACACATAGAATAATATCATTATCCACCCCCCTCCCCACCTACACATAGAAAAATATAATTATCACCCTCATCTCAACCTTCACATAGAATAATATCATTATCCACCCCCCTCCCCACCTACACGTGGAATAATATCATTATCCACCCCCCTCCCCACCTACACATAGAATAATATAATTATCACCCCCCTCCCCACCTACACATAGAATAATATCATTATCCACCCCCCTCCCCACATACACATAGAATAATATCATTATCACCCCCCTCCCCACCTACACATAGAATAATATCATTATCACCGCCCTCCCCACCAACACATGGAATAATATCATTATCACCCCCCTCCCCACCTACACATAGAATAATATCATTATCACCCCCCTCCCCACCTACACATAGAATACTATCATTATCACCCCCCTCCCCACCTACACATAGAATAATATCATTATCACCCCCCTCCCCTCCCCACCTACACATAGAATAATATCATTATCCACCCCCCTCCCCACCTACACATAGAATAATATAATTATCATTATCCACCCCACTCCCCACCTACACATAGAATAATATCATTATCACCCCCCTCCCCACCTACACATAGAATAATATCATTATCACCCCCTCCCCACCTACACATAGAATAATATCATTATCCACCCCCCTCCCCACCTACACATAGAATAATATCATTATCCACCCCCCTCCCCACCTACACATAGAATAATATCATTATCACCCCCCTCCCCACCTACACATAGAATAATATAATTATCACCCCCCTCCCCACCTACACATAGAATAATATCATTATCCACCCCCCTCCCCACATACACATAGAATAATATCATTATCACCCCCCTCCCCACCTACACATAGAATAATATCATTATCACCGCCCTCCCCACCAACACATGGAATAATATCATTATCACCCCCCTCCCCACCTACACATAGAATAATATCATTATCACCCCCCTCCCCACCTACACATAGAATACTATCATTATCACCCCCCTCCCCACCTACACATAGAATAATATCATTATCACCCCCCTCCCCACCTACACATAGAATAATATCATTATCCACCCCCCTCCCCACCTACACATAGAATAATATAATTATCATTATCCACCCCCCTCCCCACCTACACATAGAATAATATCATTATCACCCCCCTCCCCACCTACACATAGAATAATATCATTATCACCGCCCTCCCCACCAACACATGGAATAATATCATTATCACCCCCCTCCCCACCTACACATAGAATAATATCATTATCACCCCCCTCCCCACCTACACATAGAATACTATCATTATCACCCCCCTCCCCACCTACACATAGAATAATATCATTATCACCCCCCTCCCCACCTACACATAGAATAATATCATTATCCACCCCCCTCCCCACCTACACATAGAATAATATAATTATCATTATCCACCCCCCTCCCCACCTACACATAGAATAATATCATTATCACCCCCCTCCCCACCTACACATAGAATAATATCATTATCACCCCCTCCCCACCTACACATAGAATAATATCATTATCCACCCCCCTCCCCACCTACACATAGAATAATATCATTATCCACCCCCCTCCCCACCTACACATAGAATAATATCATTATCACCCCCCTCCCCACCTACACATATAAAAATATAATTATCACCCCCCTCCCCAACAACACATAGAATAATATCATTATCACCCCCCTCTCCCCTCCCCACCTACACATAGAATAATATCATTATCACCCCCTCCCCACCTACACATAGAATAATATCATTATCCACCCCCCTCCCCACCTACACATAGAATAATATAATTATCACCCCCCTCCCCACCTACACATAGAATAATATCATTATCCACCCCCCTCCCCACCTACACATATAAAAATATAATTATCACCCCCTCCACACCTACACATAGAATAATATCATTATCACCCCCCTCCCCACCTACACATAGAATAATATCATTATCCACCTCCCTCCCCACCTACACATAGAATAATATCATTATCCACCCCCCTCCCCACCTACACATAGAATAATATAATTATCACCCTCCTCCCCACCTACACATAGAATAATATCATTATCACCCCCCTCCCCACCTACACATAGAATAATATCATTATCCACCCCCCTCCCCACCTACACATAGAAAAATATAATTATCACCCTCATCTCAACCTTCACATAGAATAATATCATTATCCACCCCCCTCCCCACCTACACGTGGAATAATATCATTATCCACCCCCCTCCCCACCTACACATAGAATAATATAATTATCACCCCCCTCCCCACCTACACATAGAATAATATCATTATCCACCCCCCTCCCCACATACACATAGAATAATATCATTATCACCCCCCTCCCCACCTACACATAGAATAATATCATTATCACCGCCCTCCCCACCAACACATGGAATAATATCATTATCACCCCCCTCCCCACCTACACATAGAATAATATCATTATCACCCCCCTCCCCACCTACACATAGAATACTATCATTATCACCCCCCTCCCCACCTACACATAGAATAATATCATTATCACCCCCCTCCCCTCCCCACCTACACATAGAATAATATCATTATCCACCCCCCTCCCCACCTACACATAGAATAATATAATTATCATTATCCACCCCACTCCCCACCTACACATAGAATAATATCATTATCACCCCCCTCCCCACCTACACATAGAATAATATCATTATCACCCCCTCCCCACCTACACATAGAATAATATCATTATCCACCCCCCTCCCCACCTACACATAGAATAATATCATTATCCACCCCCCTCCCCACCTACACATAGAATAATATCATTATCACCCCCCTCCCCACCTACACATATAAAAATATAATTATCACCCCCCTCCCCAACAACACATAGAATAATATCATTATCACCCCCCTCTCCCCTCCCCACCTACACATAGAATAATATCATTATCACCCCCTCCCCACCTACACATAGAATAATATCATTATCCACCCCCCTCCCCACCTACACATAGAATAATATAATTATCACCCCCCTCCCCACCTACACATAGAATAATATCATTATCCACCCCCCTCCCCACCTACACATATAAAAATATAATTATCACCCCCTCCACACCTACACATAGAATAATATCATTATCACCCCCCTCCCCACCTACACATAGAATAATATCATTATCCACCTCCCTCCCCACCTACACATAGAATAATATCATTATCCACCCCCCTCCCCACCTACACATAGAATAATATAATTATCACCCTCCTCCCCACCTACACATAGAATAATATCATTATCACCCCCCTCCCCACCTACACATAGAATAATATCATTATCCACCCCCCTCCCCACCTACACATAGAAAAATATAATTATCACCCTCATCTCAACCTTCACATAGAATAATATCATTATCCACCCCCCTCCCCACCTACACGTGGAATAATATCATTATCCACCCCCCTCCCCACCTACACATAGAATAATATAATTATCACCCCCCTCCCCACCTACACATAGAATAATATCATTATCCACCCCCCTCCCCACATACACATAGAATAATATCATTATCACCCCCCTCCCCACCTACACATAGAATAATATCATTATCACCGCCCTCCCCACCAACACATGGAATAATATCATTATCACCCCCCTCCCCACCTACACATAGAATAATATCATTATCACCCCCCTCCCCACCTACACATAGAATACTATCATTATCACCCCCCTCCCCACCTACACATAGAATAATATCATTATCACCCCCCTCCCCACCTACACATAGAATAATATCATTATCCACCCCCCTCCCCACCTACACATAGAATAATATAATTATCATTATCCACCCCCCTCCCCACCTACACATAGAATAATATAATTATCACCCCCCTCCCCACCTACACATAGAATAATATCATTATCACCCCCTCCCCACCTACACATAGAATAATATCATTATCCACCCCCCTCCCCACCTACACATAGAATAATATCATTATCCACCCCCCTCCCCACCTACACATAGAATAATATCATTATCACCCCCCTCCCCACCTACACATATAAAAATATAATTATCACCCCCCTCCCCAACAACACATAGAATAATATCATTATCACCCCCCTCTCCCCTCCCCACCTACACATAGAATAATATCATTATCACCCCCCTCCCCAACTACACATAGAATAATATTATTATCCACCCTCCTCCCCACCTAGACATAGAATAATATCATTATCACCCCCCTCCCCACCTACACATAGAATAATATCATTATCACCCTCTCCCCACCTACACATAGAATAATATCATTATCCACCCCCCTCCGCACCTACACATAGAATAATATCATTATCCACCCCCCTCCCCACCTACATATATAAAAATATAATTATCACCCCCCTCCCCAACAACACATAGAATAATATCATTATCACCCCCCTCTCCCCTCCCCACCTACACATAGAATAATATCATTATCACCCCCCTCCCCACCTACACATAGAATAATATCATTATCACCCCCCCTCCCCACCTACACATAGAATAATATCATTACCACCCCCCTCCCCACCTACACATAGAATAATATCATTATCACCCCCCTCTCCCCTCCCCACCTACACATAGAATAATATCATTATCACCCCCCTCCCCACCTACACATAGAATAATATCATTACCACCCCCCTCCCCACCTACATATAGAATAATATCATTATCACCCCCCTCCCCACCTACACATAGAATAATATCATTATCACCCCCCTCCCCACCTACATATAGAATAATATCATTATCCACCCCCCTCCCCACCTACACATAGAATAATATCATTATCCACCCCCCTCCCCACCTACACATAGAATAATATCATTATCACCCCCCTCCCCACCTACACATAGAATAATATCATTACCACCCCCCTCCCCAAGTACACATAGAATAATATCATTACCACCCCCCTCCCCACCAACACATAGAATAATATCATTATCACCCCCCTCCCCATCAACACATAGAATAATATCATAACCACCCCCCTCCCCACCAACACATAGAATAATATCATTAACACCCCCCTCCCCACCTACACATAGAATAATATCATTATCCACCCCCCTCCCCACCTACACATAGAATAATATCATTATCACCCCCCTCCCCACCTACACATATACAAATATAATTATCACCCCCCTCCCCACCTACACATAGAATAATATCATTATCCACCCCCTCACCACCTACACATAGAATAATATCATCATCAACCCCCTCCCCCCTCCCCACCTACACATAGAATAATATCATTATCCACCCCCCTCCCCACCTACACATAGAATAATATCATTATCCACCCCCCTCCCCACCTACACATAGAAAAATATAATTATCACCCTCATCTCAACCTTCACATAGAATAATATCATTATCCACCCCCCTCCCCACCTACACATAGAATAATATCATTATCCACCCCCCTCCCCACCTACACATAGAATAATATAATTATCACCCCCCTCCCCACCTACACATAGAATAATATCATTATCCACCCCCCTCCCCACATACACATAGAATAATATCATTATCACCCCCCTCCCCACCTACACATAGAATAATATCATTATCACCGCCCTCCCCACCAACACATGGAATAATATCATTATCACCCCCCTCCCCACCTACACATAGAATAATATCATTATCACCCCCCTCCCCACCTACACATAGAATACTATCATTATCACCCCCCTCCCCACCTACACATAGAATAATATCATTATCACCCCCCTCCCCACCTACACATAGAATAATATCATTATCCACCCCCCTCCCCACCTACACATAGAATAATATAATTATCACCCCCCTCCCCACCTACACATAGAATAATATTATTATCCACCCCCCTCCCCACCTACACAGAGAATAATATAATTATCATTATCCACCCCCCTCCCACCTACACATAGAATAATATCATTATCACACCCCCTCCCCACCTACACATAGAATAATATCATTATCACCCTCTCCCCACCTACACATAGAATAATATCATTGTCCACCCCCCTCCGCACCTACACATAGAATAATATCATTATCCACCCCCCTCCCCACCTACATATATAAAAATATAATTATCACCCCCCTCCCCAACAACACATAGAATAATATCATTATCACCCCCCTCTCCCCTCCCCACCTACACATAGAATAATATCATTATCACCCCCCTCCCCACCTACACATAGAATAATATCATTATCACCCCCCCTCCCCACCTACACATAGAATAATATCATTACCACCCCCGTCCCCACCTACACATAGAATAATATCATTATCACCCCCCTCCCCACCTACACATAGAATAATATCATTATCACCCCCCTCCCCCCTCCCAAACTACACATAGAATAATATCATTATCCACCTCCTCCCCCCTCCCCACCTACACATAGAATAATATCATTATCACCCCCCTTCCCACCTACACATAGAATAATATCATTATCCACCTCCTCCCCCCTCCCCACCTACACATAGAATAATATCATTATCACCCCCCTCCCCCCTCCCCCCTCCCCACCTACACATAGAAAAATATCATTATCACCCCCCTCCCCACCTACACATAGAATAATATCATTATCACCCCCCTCCACCCTCCCCACCTACACATAGAATAATATCATTATCACCCCCCTCCCCCCTCCCCACCTACACATAGAATAATATCATTATCACCCCCCTCCCCACCTACACATGGAATAATATCATTATCACCCCCCTCCCCACCTACACATAGAATAATATCATTATCACCCCCCTCCCCACCTACACATAGAATAATATCATTATCCACCCCCCTCCCTACCTACACATATAATAATATCATTATCACCCCCCTCCCCACCAACACATAGAATAATATCATTATCCACCCCCCTCCCCACCTACACATAGAATAATATCATTATCCACCTCCCTCCCCACCTACACATGGAATAATATCATTATCACCCCCCTCCCCACCTACACATAGAATAATATCATTATCCACCCCCCTCCCCACCAACACATAGAATAATATCATTATCACCCCCCTCCCCATCAACACATAGAATAATATCATAACCACCCCCCTCCCCACCAACACATAGAATAATATCATTAACACCCCCCTCCCCACCTACACATAGAATAATATCATTATCACCCCCCTCCCCACCTACACATAGAATAATATCATTACCACCCCCCTCCCCACCAACACATAGAATAATATCATTAACACCCCCCTCCCCACCTACACATATAATAATATCATTATCCCCCCCTCCCCACCTACACATAGAATAATATCATTATCATCCCCCTCCCCACCTACACAAATAATAATATCATTATCACCCCCCTCCCCACCTACATATAGAATAATATCATTATCCACCCCCCTCCCTACCTACACATATAATAATATCATTATCACCCCCCTCCCCACCTACACATAGAATAATATCATTATCCACCCCCCTCCCCACCTACACATAGAATAATATCATTATCCACCTCCCTCCCCACCTACATATAGAATAATATCATTATCACCCCCCTCCCCACCTACACATAGAATAATATCATTATCACCCCCCTCCCCACCTACACATAGAATAATATCATTATCCACCCCCCTCCCTACCTACACATATAATAATATCATTATCACCCCCCTCCCCACCAACACATAGAATAATATCATTATCCACCCCCCTCCCCACCTACACATGGAATAATATCATTATCACCCCCCTCCCCACCAACACATAGAATAATATCATTATCCACCTCCCTCCCCACCTACACATAGAATAATATCATTATTCACCTCCCTCCCCACCTACATATAGAATAATATCATTATCACCCCCCTCCCCACCTACACATAGAATAATATCATTATCCACCCCCCCTCCCCACCTACACATAGAATAATATCATTATTCACCTCCGTCCCCACCTACATATAGAATAATATCATTATTCACCTCCCTCCCCACCTACATATAGAATAATATCATTACCACCCCCCTCCCCACCTACATATAGAATAATATCATTATCCACCTCCCTCCCCACCTACATATAGAATAATATCATTATCCACCTCCCTCCCCAACTACATATAGAATAATATCATTATTCACCTCCTTTACCACCTACATATAGAATAATATCATTATTCACCTCCCTCCCCACCTACATATAGAATAATATCATTATCCACCTCCCTCCCCACCTACACATAGAATAATATCATTATCCACCTCCCTCCCCACCTACATATAGAATAATATCATTATCACCCCCCTCCCCACCTACATATAGAATAATATCATTATCACCCCCCTCCCCCCTCCCAAACTACACATAGAATAATATCATTATCACCCCCCTCCCCACCTACACATAGAATAATATCATTATCACCCCCCTCCCCCCTCCCAAACTACACATAGAATAATATCATTATCCACCTCCTCCCCCCTCCCCACCTACACATAGAATAATATCATTATCACCCCCCTTCCCACCTACACATAGAATAATATCATTATCCACCTCCTCCCCCCTCCCCACCTACACATAGAATAATATCATTATCACCCCCCTCCCCCCTCCCCCCTCCCCACCTACACATAGAAAAATATCATTATCACCCCCCTCCCCACCTACACATAGAATAATATCATTATCACCCCCCTCCACCCTCCCCACCTACACATAGAATAATATCATTATCACCCCCCTCCCCCCTCCCCACCTACACATAGAATAATATCATTATCACCCCCCTCCCCACCTACACATGGAATAATATCATTATCACCCCCCTCCCCACCTACACATAGAATAATATCATTATCACCCCCCTCCCCACCTACACATAGAATAATATCATTATCCACCCCCCTCCCTACCTACACATATAATAATATCATTATCACCCCCCTCCCCACCAACACATAGAATAATATCATTATCCACCCCCCTCCCCACCTACACATAGAATAATATCATTATCCACCTCCCTCCCCACCTACACATGGAATAATATCATTATCACCCCCCTCCCCACCTACACATAGAATAATATCATTATCACCCCCCTCCCCACCAACACATAGAATAATATCATTATTCACCTCCGTCCCCACCTACACATAGAATAATATCATTATCACCCCCCTCCCCACCTAAACATAGAATAATATCATTATCAAACTCCTCCCCCTCCCCACCTACACATAGAATAATATCATTATCACCCCCCCTCCCCACCTACACATAGAATAATATCATTATCACCCCCCCTCCCTACCTACATATAGAATAATATCATTATACACCCCCCTCCCCACCTACACATAGAATAATATCATTATCACCCCCCTCCCCACCAACACATAGAATAATATCATTATTCACCTCCGTCCCCACCTACACATATAATAATATCATTATCACCCCCCTCCCCACCTAAACATAGAATAATATCATTATCAAACTCCTCCCCCTCCCCACCTACACATAGAATAATATCATTATCACCCCCACTCCCCAACTACACATAGAATAATATCATTATCACCCCCCCTCCCTACCTACATATAGAATAATATCATTATCCACCCCCCCTCCCCACCTACACATAGAATAATATCATTATCACCCCCCCTCCCTACCTACATATAGAATAATATCATTATCCACCCCCCTCCCCACCGACACATAGAATAATATCATTATCCACCCCCCTCCCCACCTACACATAGAATAATATCATTATCACCCCCCTCCCCACCTACACATAGAATAATATCATTATCACCCCCCTCCCCACCTACACATAGAATAATATCATTATCCACCCCCCTCCCCACCTACACATAGAATAATATCATTATCCACCCCCCTCCCCACCTACACATAGAATAATATCATTATCACCCCCCTCCCAACCGACACATAGAATAATATCATTATCACCCCCCTCCCCACCTACACATAGAATAATATCATTATCCACCCCCCTCCCCACCTACACATAGAATAATATCATTATCCACCCCCCTCCCCACCTACACATAGAATAATATCATTATCACCCCCCTCCCCACCGACACATAGAATAATATCATTATCACCCCCCCTCCCCACCTACACATAGAATAATATCATTATCACCCCCCCTCCCCACCTACACATAGAATAATATCATTATCACCCCCCTCCCCACCTACACATAGAATAATATCATTATCCACCCCCCTCCCCACCTACACATAGAATAATATCATTATCCACCCCCCTCCCCACCTAAACATAGAATAATATCATTATCCAACTCCCTCCCCACCTACATATAGAATAATATCATTATCACCCCCCTCCCCACCTACATATAGAATAATATCATTATCACCCCCCTCCCCACCGACACATAGAATAATATCATTATCCACCTCCCTCCCCACCTACATATAGAATAATATCATTATCACCCCCCTCCCCACCGACACATAGAATAATATCATTATCCACCTCCCTCCCCACCTACATATAGAATAATATCATTATCACCCCCCTCCCCAACTACATATAGAATAATATCATTATTCACCTCCCTCCCCACCTACATATAGAATAATATCATTATTCACCCCCCTCCCCACCTACATATAGAATAATATCATTATTCACCTCCGTCCCCACCTACATATAGAATAATATCATTATCACCCCCCTCCCCACCTACATATAGAATAATATCATTATCCACCTCCCTCCCCACCTACATATAGAATAATATCATTATTCACCTCCTTTACCACCTACATATAGAATAATATCATTATTCACCTCCCTCCCCACCTACATATAGAATAATATCATTATCCACCTCCCTCCCCACCTACACATAGAATAATATCATTATCCACCTCCCTCCCCACCTACATATAGAATAATATCATTATCACCCCCCTCCCCACCTACATATAGAATAATATCATTATCACCCCCCTCCCCCCTCCCAAACTACACATAGAATAATATCATTATCACCCCCCTCCCCACCTACACATAGAATAATATCATTATCACCCCCCTCCCCCCTCCCAAACTACACATAGAATAATATAATTATCCACCTCCTCCCCCCTCCCCACCTACACATAGAATAATATCATTATCACCCCCCTTCCCACCAACACATAGACTAATATCATTATCACCCCCCTCCCCCCTCCCAAACTACACATAGAATAATATCATTATCCACCTCCTCCCCCCTCCCCACCTACACATAGAATAATATCATTATCACCCCCCTCCCCCCCCCCTCCCCACCTACACATCGAAAAATATCATTATCACCCCCCTCCCCACCTACACATAGAATAATATCATTATCACCCCCCTCCACCCTCCCCACCTACACATAGAATAATATCATTATCACCCCCCCTCCCTACCTACATATAGAATAATATCATTATCCACCCCCCTCCCCACCGACACATAGAATAATATCATTATCCACCCCCCTCCCCACCTACACATAGAATAATATCATTATCACCCCCCTCCCCACCTACACATAGAATAATATCATTATCACCCCCCTCCCCACCTACACATAGAATAATATCATTATCACCCCCCCTCCCCACCTACATATAGAATAATATCATTATCACCCCCCTCCCCACCTACATATAGAATAATATCATTATCACCCTCCCTCCCCACCTACATATAGAATAATATCATTATCACCCCCCTCCCCACCGACACATAGAATAATATCATTATTCACCTCCTTTCCCACCTACATATAGAATAATATCATTATCACCCCCCTCCCCAACTACATATAGAATAATATCATTATTCACCTCCCTCCCCACCTACATATAGAATAATATCATTATTCACCCCCCTCCCCACCTACATATAGAATAATATCATTATTCACCTCCGTCCCCACCTACATATAGAATAATATCATTATCACCCCCCTCCCCACCTACATATAGAATAATATCATTATCCACCTCCCTCCCCACCTACATATAGAATAATATCATTATTCACCTCCTTTACCACCTACATATAGAATAATATCATTATTCACCTCCCTCCCCACCTACATATAGAATAATATCATTATCCACCTCCCTCCCCACCTACACATAGAATAATATCATTATCCACCTCCCTCCCCACCTACATATAGAATAATATCATTATCACCCCCCTCCCCACCTACATATAGAATAATATCATTATCACCCCCCTCCCCCCTCCCAAACTACACATAGAATAATATCATTATCACCCCCCTCCCCACCTACACATAGAATAATATCATTATCACCCCCCTCCCCCCTCCCAAACTACACATAGAATAATATAATTATCCACCTCCTCCCCCCTCCCCACCTACACATAGAATAATATCATTATCACCCCCCTTCCCACCAACACATAGACTAATATCATTATCACCCCCCTCCCCCCTCCCAAACTACACATAGAATAATATCATTATCCACCTCCTCCCCCCTCCCCACCTACACATAGAATAATATCATTATCACCCCCCCCCCCCCCCTCCCCACCTACACATCGAAAAATATCATTATCACCCCCCTCCCCACCTACACATAGAATAATATCATTATCACCCCCCTCCACCCTCCCCACCTACACATAGAATAATATCATTATCACCCCCCCTCCCTACCTACATATAGAATAATATCATTATCCACCCCCCTCCCCACCGACACATAGAATAATATCATTATCCACCCCCCTCCCCACCTACACATAGAATAATATCATTATCACCCCCCTCCCCACCTACACATAGAATAATATCATTATCACCCCCCTCCCCACCTACACATAGAATAATATCATTATCCACCCCCCTCCCCACCTACACATAGAATAATATCATTATCCACCCCCCTCCCCACCTACACATAGAATAATATCATTATCACCCCCCTCCCAACCGACACATAGAATAATATCATTATCACCCCCCTCCCCACCTACACATAGAATAATATCATTATCCACCCCCCTCCCCACCTACACATAGAATAATATCATTATCCACCCCCCTCGCCACCTACACATAGAATAATATCATTATCACCCCCCTCCCCACCTACACATAGAATAATATCATTATCACCCCCCTCCCCACCTACACATAGAATAATATCATTATCACCCCCCTCCCCACCTACACATAGAATAATATCATTATCACCCCCCTCCCCACCTACACATAGAATAATATCATTATCACCCCCCTCCCCACCTACACATAGAATAATATCATTATCACCCCCCTCCCCTCCTACACATAGAATAATATCATTATCAGCCCCCTCCCCACCTACACATAGAATAATATCATTATCCACCTCCCTCCCCACCTACACATAGAATAATATCATTATCCACCCACTCCCCACCTACACATAGAATAATATCATTAACCACCCCCCCCTCCCCACCTACACATAGAATAATATCATTATCCACCCCCCCCTCCCCCTCCCCACCTACACATAGAATAATATCATTATCACCTCCTCCCCCCTCCCCACCTACACATAGAATAATATCATTATCACCTCCTCCCCCTCCCCACCAACCCATAGAATAATATCATTATCACCTCCTCCCCCCTCCCCACCTACACATAGAATAATATCATTATCCACCCCCCTACCCACCTACACAGAATACTATCATTATCTACCCCCCTCCCCACCTACACATAGAATAATATCATTATCCACACCCCTCCCCACCTACACATAGAATAATATCATTATCACCCCCCTCCCCACCTACACATAGAATAATATCATTATCCACCCCCCTCCCCACCTACACATAGAATAATATCATTATCCACCCCCCTCCCCACCTAAACATAGAATAATATCATTATCCACCTCCCTCCCCACCTACATATAGAATAATATCATTATCACCCCCCTCCCCACCTACATATAGAATAATATCATTATCACACCCCCTCCCCACCGACACATAGAATAATATCATTATCCACCTCCCTCCCCACCTACATATAGAATAATATCATTATCACCCCCCTCCCCACCGACACATAGAATAATATCATTATCCACCTCCCTCCCCACCTACATATAGAATAATATCATTATCACCCCCCTCCCCAACTACATATAGAATAATATCATTATTCACCTCCCTCCCCACCTACATATAGAATAATATCATTATTCACCCCCCTCCCCACCTACATATAGAATAATATCATTATTCACCTCCGTCCCCACCTACATATAGAATAATATCATTATCACCCCCCTCCCCACCTACATATAGAATAATATCATTATCCACCTCCCTCCCCACCTACATATAGAATAATATCATTATTCACCTCCTTTACCACCTACATATAGAATAATATCATTATTCACCTCCCTCCCCACCTACATATAGAATAATATCATTATCCACCTCCCTTCCCACCTACACATAGAATAATATCATTAGCCACCTCCCTCCCCACCTACATATAGAATAATATCATTATCACCCCCCTCCCCACCTACATATAGAATAATATCATTATCACCCCCCTCCCCCCTCCCAAACTACACATAGAATAATATCATTATCACCCCCCTCCCCACCTACACATAGAATAATATCATTATCACCCCCCTCCCCCCTCCCAAACTACCAATAGAATAATATCATTATCCACCTCCTCCCCCCTCCCCACCTACACATAGAATAATATCATTATCACCCCCCTTCCCACCAACACATAGACTAATATCATTATCACCCCCCTCCCCCCTCCCAAACTACACATAGAATAATATCATTATCCACCTCCTCCCCCCTCCCCACCTACACATAGAATAATATCATTATCACCCCCCTCCCCCCCCCTCCCCACCTACACATCGAAAAATATCATTATCACCCCCCTCCCCACCTACACATAGAATAATATCATTATCACCCCCCTCCACCATCCCCACCTACACATAGAATAATATCATTATCACCCCCCTCCCCCCTCCCAAACTACACATAGAATAATATCATTATCCACCTCCTCCCCCCTCACCACCTACACATAGAATAATATCATTATCACCCCCCTTCCCACCAACACATAGACTAATATCATTATCACCCCCCTCCCCCTCCCAAACTACACATAGAATAATATCATTATCCACCTCCTCCCCCCTCCCCACCTACACATAGAATAATATCATTATCACCCCCCTCCCCCCCCCCTCCCCACCTACACATCGAAAAATATCATTATCACCCCCCTCCCCACCTACACATAGAATAATATCATTATCACCCCCCTCCACCCTCCCCACCTACACATAGAATAATATCATTATCACCCCCCTCCCCCCTCCCCACCTACACATAGAATAATATCATTATCACCCCCCTCCCCACCTACACATAGAATAATATCATTAGCACCCCCCTCCCCACCTACGCATAGAATAATATCATTATCACCCGCCTCCCCACCAACACATAGAATAATATCATTATCACCCCCCTCCCCACCAACACATAGAATAATATCATTATCACCCCCCTTCCCACCTACACATAGACTAATATCATTATCACCCCCCTCCCCCCTCCCAAACTACACATAGAATAATATCATTATCCACCTCCTCCCCCCTCCCCACCTACACATAGAATAATATCATTATCACCCCCCTCCCCCCTCCCCCTCCCCACCTACACATAGAAAAATATCATTATCACCCCCCTCCCCACCTACACATAGAATAATATCATTATCACCCCCCTCCACCCTCCCCACCTACACATAGAATAATATCATTATCACCCCCCTCCCCCCTCCCCCTCCCCACCTACACATAGAATAATATCATTATCACCCCCCTCCCCACCTACACATAGAATAATATCATTATCACCCCCCTCCCCACCTACACATAGAATAATATCATTATCACCCCCCTCCCCACCTACACATAGAATAATATCATTATCACCCCCCTCCCCACCTACACATAGAATAATATCATTATCACCCCCCTCCCCACCTACACATAGAATAATATCATTATCACCCCCCTCCCCTCCTACACATAGAATAATATCATTATCAGCCCCCTCCCCACCTACACATAGAATAATATCATTATCCACCTCCCTCCCCACCTACACATAGAATAATATCATTATCCACCCACTCCCCACCTACACATAGAATAATATCATTAACCACCCCCCCCTCCCCACCTACACATAGAATAATATCATTATCCACCCCCCCCCCTCCCCCTCCCCACCTACACATAGAATAATATCATTATCACCTCCTCCCCCCTCCCCACCTACACATAGAATAATATCATTATCACCTCCTCCCCCTCCCCACCAACCCATAGAATAATATCATTATCACCTCCTCCCCCCTCCCCACCTACACATAGAATAATATCATTATCCACCCCCCTACCCACCTACACAGAATACTATCATTATCTACCCCCCTCCCCACCTACACATAGAATAATATCATTATCCACACCCCTCCCCACCTACACATATAATAATATCATTATCCACCCCCCTCCCCACCTACACATAGAATAATATCATTATCCACCCTCCTCCCCACCTACACAGAATACTATCATTATCACCCCCCTCCCCACCTACACATAGAATAATATCATTATCACCCCCCTCCCCACCTACACATAGAATAATATCATTATCACCCCCCTCCTCACCTACACATAGAATAATATCATTATTCACCTCCCTCCCCACCTACACATAGAATAATATCATTATCACCCCCCTCCCCACCTACATATAGAATAATATCATTATTCACCTCCCTCCCCACCTACATATAGAATAATATCATTATCCACCTCCCTCCCCACCTACATATAGAATAATATAATTATTCACCTCCTTTACCACCTACATATAGAATAATATCATTATTCACCTCCCTCCCCACCTACATATAGAATAATATCATTATCCACCTCCCTCCCCACCTACATATAGAATAATATCATTATCCACCTCCCTCCCCACCTACATATAGAATAATATCATTATCCACCTCCCTCCCCACCTACATATAGAATAATATCATTATCACCCCCCTCCCCCCTCCCAAACTACACATATAATAATATCATTATCACCCCCCTCCCCACCTACACATAGAATAATATCATTATCACCCCCCTCCCCCCTCCCAAACTACACATAGAATAATATCATTATCCACCTCCTCCCCCCTCCCCACCTACACATAGAATAATATCATTATCACCCCCCTTCCCACCTACACATAGACTAATATCATTATCACCCCCCTCCCCCCTCCCAAACTACACATAGAATAATATCATTATCCACCTCCTCCCCCCTCCCCACCTACACATAGAATAATATCATTATCACCCCCCTCCCCCCTCCCCCCTCCCCACCTACACATAGAAAAATATCATTATCACCCCCCTCCCCACCTACACATAGAATAATATCATTATCACCCCCCTCCCCACCTACACATAGAATAATATCATTATCACCCCCCTCCCCACCTACACATAGAATAATATCATTATCACCCGCCTCCCCACCTACACATAGAATAATATCAGTATCACCCCCCTCCCCACCTACACATAGAATAATATCATTATCACCCCCCTCCCCACCTACACATAGAATAATATCATTATCACCCCCCTCCCCCCTTCCCACCTACACATAGAATAATATCATTATCACCCCCCTCCCCCCTCCCCACCTACACATAGAATAATATCATTATCACCCCCCTCCCCACCTACACATAGAATAATATCATTATCCACCCCCTCCCCACCTACACATAGAATAATATCATTATCACCCCCCTCCCCCCTCCCCACCTACACATAGAATAATATCATTATCACCCCCCTCCCCCCTCCCCACCTACACATAGAATAATATCATTATCACCCCCCTCCCCACCTACACATAGAATAATATCATTATCACCCCCCTCCCCACCTACACATAGAATAATATCATAATCACCCCCCTCCCCACCTACACATAGAATAATATCATTATCCACCTCCCTCCCCACCTTCACATAGAATAATATCATTATCCACCCACTCCCCACCTACACATAGAATAATATCATTAACCACCCCCCCTCCCCACCTACACATAGAATAATATCATTATCCACCCCCCTCCCCCCTCCCCACCTACACATAGAATAATATCATTATCAACTCCTCCCCCCTCCCCACAAACCCATAGAATAATATCATTATCACCTCCTCCCCCCTCCCCACCTACACATATAATAATATCATTATCCACCCCCCTCCCCACCTACACAGAATACTATCATTATCTACCCCCCTCCCCACCTACACATAGAATAATATCATTATCCACACCCCTCCCCACCTACACATATAATAATATCATTATCCACCCCCCTCCCCACCTACACATAGAATAATATCATTATCCACCCCCCTCCCCACCTACACAGAATACTATCATTATCACCCCCCTCCCCCCTCCCCACCTACACATAGAATAATATCATTATCACCCCCCTCCCCACCTACACATAGAATAATATCATTATCACCCCCCTCCCCACCTACACATAGAATAATATCATAATCACCCCCCTCCCCACCTACACATAGAATAATATCATTATCCACCTCCCTCCCCACCTTCACATAGAATAATATCATTATCCACCCACTCCCCACCTACACATAGAATAATATCATTAACCACCCCCCCTCCCCACCTACACATAGAATAATATCATTATCCACCCCCCTCCCCCCTCCCCACCTACACATAGAATAATATCATTATCAACTCCTCCCCCCTCCCCACAAACCCATAGAATAATATCATTATCACCTCCTCCCCCCTCCCCACCTACACATATAATAATATCATTATCCACCCCCCTCCCCACCTACACAGAATACTATCATTATCTACCCCCCTCCCCACCTACACATAGAATAATATCATTATCCACACCCCTCCCCACCTACACATATAATAATATCATTATCCACCCCCCTCCCCACCTACACATAGAATAATATCATTATCCACCCCCCTCCCCACCTACACAGAATACTATCATTATCACCCCCCTCCCCACCTACACATAGAATAATATCATTATCACCCCCCTCCCCACCTACACATAGAATAATATCATTATCACCCCCCTCCTCACCTACACATAGAATAATATCATTATCACCCCCCTCCCCACCTACACATGGAATAATATCATTATCACCCCCCTCCGCACCTACACATAGAATAATATCATTACCACCCCCTCAACACCTACACATAGAATAATATCATTATCACCCCCCTCCTCACCTACACATAGAATAATATCATTATCACCCCCCTCCCCACCAACACATAGAATAATATCATTACCACCTCCCTCCCCACCAACACATAGAATAATATCATTAACACCCCCTTCCCCACCTACACATGGAATAATATCATTATCACCCCCTCCCCACCTACACATGGAATAATATCATTATCACCCCCCTCCCCACCTACACATAGAATAATATCATTATCACCCCCCTCCCCACCTACACATAGAATAATATCATTATCACCCCCCCCCCACCTACACATGGAATAATATCATTATCACCCCCCTCCACACCTACACATAGAATAATATCATTATCATCAAACCTCCCCACCTACACATGGAATAATATCATTATCACCCCCCTCCCCACCTACACATAGAATAATATCATTATCATCCCCCTCCCCCCTCCCCACCTACACATAGAATAATATCATTATCAACCCCCTCCCCACCTACACATAAAATAATATCATTATCCACCCCCCTCCCCACCTACACATAGAATAATATCATTATCCACCCCCCTCCGCACCTACATATAGAATAATATTTTTATCCACCTCCCTCCCCACCTACATATAGAATAATATCATTATTCACCTCCCTCCCCACCTACACATAGAATAATATCATTATCCACCCCCCTCCGCACCTACATATAGAATAATATCATTATCCACCTCCCTCCCCACCTACATATAGAATAATATCATTATCCACCTCCCTCCCCACCTACATATAGAATAATATCATTATCACCCCCCCCCCACCTACACATAGAATAATATCATTATCACCCCCCTCCCCACCTACTCATAGAATAATATCATTATCACCCCCTCCCCACCTACACATAGAATAATATCATTATCACCCCCCTCCCCACCTACACATGGAATAATATCATTATCACCCCCCTCCCCCTCCCGAACTACACATAGAATAATATCATTATCCACCTCCTCCCCCCTCCCCACCTACACATAGAATAATATCATTATCACCCCCCTCCCCACCTACACATAGAATAATATCATTATCACCCCCCTCCCCCCTCCCAAACTACACATAGAAAAATATCATTATCCACCTCCTCCCCCCTCCCCACCTACACATAGAATAATATCATTATCACCCCCCTCCCCCCTCCCCACCTACACATAGAATAATATCATTATCACCCCCCTCCCCACCAACACATAGAATAATATCATTATCACCCCCCTCCCCCTCCCAAACTACACATAGAATAATATCATTATCCACCTCCTCCCCCCTCCCCACCTACACATAGAATAATATCATTATCACTCCCCTCCCCACCTACACATAGAATAATATCATTATCACCCCCCTCCCCCCTCCCCCCTCCCCACCTACACATAGAATAATATCATTATCACCCCCTTCCCCCCTCCCCAACTACACATAGAATAATATCATTATCACCCCCCTCCCCACCTTCACATAGAATAATATCATTATCACCCCCCTCCCCACCTACACATAGAATAATATCATTATCACCCCCCTCCCCCCTCCCCACCTACACATAGAATACTATCATTATCTCCCCCCTCCCCCCTCCCCACCTACACATAGAATAATATCATTATAACCCCCCTCCACACCTACACATAGAATAATATCATTATCACCCCCCTCCCCACCTACACATGGAATAATATCATTATCACCCCCCTCCCCACCTACACATAGAATAATATCATTATCATCCCCCTCCCCCCTCCCCACCTACACATAGAATAATATCATTATCAACCCCCTCCCCACCTACACATAAAATAATATCATTATCCACCCCCCTCCCCACCTACACATAGAATAATATCATTATCCACCCCCCTCCGCACCTACATATAGAATAATATCTTTATCCACCTCCCTCCCCACCTACATATAGAATAATATCATTATTCACCTCCCTCCCCACCTACATATAGAATAATATCATTATCCACCTCCCTCCCCACCTACACATAGAATAATATCATTATCCACCCCCCTCCGCACCTACATATAGAATAATATCTTTATCCACCTCCCTCCCCACCTACATATAGAATAATATCATTATTCACCTCCCTCCCCACCTACATATAGAATAATATCATTATCCACCTCCCTCCCCACCTACACATAGAATAATATCATTATCCACCTCCCTCCCCACCTACATATAGAATAATATCATTATCACCCCCCTCCCCACCTACTCATAGAATAATATCATTATCACCCCCCTCCCCACCTACACATAGAATAATATCATTATCACCCCCCTCCCCACCTACACATGGAATAATATCATTATCACCCCCCTCCCCCTCCCAAACTACACATAGAATAATATCATTATCCACCTCCTCCCCTCTCCCCACCTACACATAGAATAATATCATTATCACCCCCCTCCCCACCTACACATAGAATAATATCATTATCACCCCCCTCCCCCCTCCCAAACTACACATAGAATAATATCATTATCCACCTCCTCCCCCCTCCCCACCTACACATAGAATAATATCATTATCACCCCCCTCCCCCCTCCCCACCTACACATAGAATAATATCATTATCACCCCCCTCCCCACCAACACATAGAATAATATCATTATCACCCCCCTCCCCCTCCCAAACTACACATAGAATAATATCAGTATCCACCTCCTCCCCCCTCCCCACCTACACATAGAATAATATCATTATCACCCCCCTCCCCACCTACACATAGAATAATATCATTATCACCCCCCTCCCCCCTCCCCCCTCCCCACCTACACATAGAATAATATCATTATCACCCCCCTCCCCCCTCCCCACCTACACATAGAATAATATCATTATCACCCCCCTCCCCCCTCCCCACCTACACATAGAATAATATCATTATCACCCCCCTCCCCCCTCCCCACCTACACATAGAATAATATCATTATCACCCCCCTCCCCACCTACATATAGAATAATATCATTATCCACCTCCCTCCCCACCTACACATAGAATAATATCATTATCCACCCCCCTCCGCACCTACATATAGAATAATATCTTTATCCACCTCCCTCCCCACCTACATATAGAATAATATCATTATTCACCTCCCTCCCCACCTACATATAGAATAATATCATTATCCACCTCCCTCCCCACCTACACATAGAATAATATCATTATCCACCTCCCTCCCCACCTACATATAGAATAATATCATTATCACCCCCCTCCCCACCTACTCATAGAATAATATCATTATCACCCCCCTCCCCACCTACACATAGAATAATATCATTATCACCCCCCTCCCCACCTACACATGGAATAATATCATTATCACCCCCCTCCCCCTCCCAAACTACACATAGAATAATATCATTATCCACCTCCTCCCCTCTCCCCACCTACACATAGAATAATATCATTATCACCCCCCTCCCCACCTACACATAGAATAATATCATTATCACCCCCCTCCCCCCTCCCAAACTACACATAGAATAATATCATTATCCACCTCCTCCCCCCGCCCCACCTACACATAGAATAATATCATTATCACCCCCCTCCCCCCTCCCCACCTACACATAGAATAATATCATTATCACCCCCCTCCCCACCAACACATAGAATAATATCATTATCACCCCCCTCCCCCTCCCAAACTACACATAGAATAATATCAGTATCCACCTCCTCCCCCCTCCCCACCTACACATAGAATAATATCATTATCACCCCCCTCCCCACCTACACATAGAATAATATCATTATCACCCCCCTCCCCCCTCCCCACCTACACATAGAATAATATCATTATCACCCCCCTCCCCCCTCCCCACCTACACATAGAATAATATCATTATCACCCCCCTCCCCCCTCCCCACCTACACATAGAATAATATCATTATCACCCCCCTCCCCACCTACACATAGAATAATATCATTATCCACCCCCTCCCCACCTACACATAGAATAATATCATTATCACCCCCCTCCCCCCTCCCCACCTACACATAGAATAATATCATTATCACCCCCCTCCCCCCTCCCCACCTACACATAGAATAATATCATTATCACCCCCCTCCCCACCTACACATAGAATAATATCATTATCACCCCCCTCCCCACCTACACATAGAATAATATCATAATCACCCCCCTCCCCACCTACACATAGAATAATATCATTATCGACCTCCCTCCCCACCTTCACATAGAATAATATCATTATCCACCCACTCCCCACCTACACATAGAATAATATCATTAACCACCCCCCCTCCCCACCTACACATAGAATAATATCATTATCCACCCCCCTCCCCCCTCCCCACCTACACATAGAATAATATCATTATCACCCCCCTCCCAAACTACACATAGAAAAATATCATTATCCACCTCCTCCCCCCTCCCCACCTACACATAGAATAATATCATTATCACCCCCCTCCCCCCTCCCCACCTACACATAGAATAATATCATTATCACCCCCCTCCCCACCAACACATAGAATAATATCATTATCACCCCCCTCCCCCTCCCAAACTACACATAGAATAATATCATTATCCACCTCCTCCCCCCTCCCCACCTACACATAGAATAATATCATTATCACTCCCCTCCCCACCTACACATAGAATAATATCATTATCACCCCCCTCCCCCCTCCCCCCTCCCCACCTACACATAGAATAATATCATTATCACCCCCCTCCCCCCTCCCCACCTACACATAGAATAATATCATTATCACCCCCCTCCCCACCTACACATAGAATAATATCATTATCACCCCCCTCCCCACCTACACATAGAATAATATCATTATCACCCCCCTCCCCCCTCCCCACCTACACATAGAATACTATCATTATCTCCCCCCTCCCCCCTCCCCACCTACACATAGAATAATATCATTATAACCCCCCTCCACACCTACACATAGAATAATATCATTATCACCCCCCTCCCCACCTACACATAGAATAATATCATTATCATCCCCCTCCCCCCTCCCCACCTACACATAGAATAATATCATTATCAACCCCCTCCCCACCTACACATAAAATAATATCATTATCCACCCCCCTCCCCACCTACACATAGAATAATATCATTATCCACCCCCCTCCGCACCTACATATAGAATAATATCTTTATCCACCTCCCTCCCCACCTACATATAGAATAATATCATTATTCACCTCCCTCCCCACCTACATATAGAATAATATCATTATCCACCTCCCTCCCCACCTACACATAGAATAATATCATTATCCACCCCCCTCCGCACCTACATATAGAATAATATCTTTATCCACCTCCCTCCCCACCTACATATAGAATAATATCATTATTCACCTCCCTCCCCACCTACATATAGAATAATATCATTATCCACCTCCCTCCCCACCTACACATAGAATAATATCATTATCCACCTCCCTCCCCACCTACATATAGAATAATATCATTATCACCCCCCTCCCCACCTACTCATAGAATAATATCATTATCACCCCCCTCCCCACCTACACATAGAATAATATCATTATCACCCCCCTCCCCACCTACACATGGAATAATATCATTATCACCCCCCTCCCCCTCCCAAACTACACATAGAATAATATCATTATCCACCTCCTCCCCTCTCCCCACCTACACATAGAATAATATCATTATCACCCCCCTCCCCACCTACACATAGAATAATATCATTATCACCCCCCTCCCAAACTACACATAGAATAATATCATTATCCACCTCCTCCCCCCTCCCCACCTACACATAGAATAATATCATTATCACCCCCCTCCCCCCTCCCCACCTACACATAGAATAATATCATTATCACCCCCCTCCCCACCAACACATAGAATAATATCATTATCACCCCCCTCCCCCTCCCAAACTACACATAGAATAATATCAGTATCCACCTCCTCCCCCCTCCCCACCTACACATAGAATAATATCATTATCACCCCCCTCCCCACCTACACATAGAATAATATCATTATCACCCCCCTCCCCCCTCCCCCCTCCCCACCTACACATAGAATAATATCATTATCACCCCCCTCCCCCTCCCCACCTACACATAGAATAATATCATTATCACCCCCCTCCCCACCTACACATAGAATAATATCATTATCACCCCCCTCCCCCCTCCCCACCTACACATAGAATAATATCATTATCACCCCCCTCCCCCCTCCCCACCTACACATAGAATAATATCATTATCACCCCCCTCCCCACCTACACATAGAATAATATCATTATCCACCCCCTCCCCACCTACACATAGAATAATATCATTATCACCCCCCTCCCCCCTCCCCACCTACACATAGAATAATATCATTATCACCCCCCTCCCCCCTCCCCACCTACACATAGAATAATATCATTATCACCCCCCTCCCCACCTACACATAGAATAATATCATTATCACCCCCCTCCCCACCTACACATAGAATAATATCATAATCACCCCCCTCCCCTCCCCACCTACACATAGAATAATATCATTATCCACCTCCCTCCCCACCTTCACATAGAATAATATCATTATCCACCCACTCCCCACCTACACATAGAATAATATCATTAACCACCCCCCCTCCCCACCTACACATAGAATAATATCATTATCCCCCCCCCTCCCCCCTCCCCACCTACACATAGAATAATATCATTATCAACTCCTCCCCCCTCCCCACAAACCCATAGAATAATATCATTATCACCTCCTCCCCCCTCCCCCCTCCCCACCTACACATATAATAATATCATTATCCACCCCCCTCCCCACCTACACAGAATACTATCATTATCTACCCCCTTCCCCACCTACACATAGAATAATATCATTATCCACACCCCTCCCCACCTACACATATAATAATATCATTATCCACCCCCCTCCCCACCTACACATAGAATAATATCATTATCCACCCCCCTCCCCACCTACACAGAATACTATCATTATCACCCCCCTCCCCACCTACACATAGAATAATATCATTATCACCCCCTCCCCACCTACACATAGAATAATATCATTATCACCCCCCTCCTCACCTACACATAGAATAATATCATTATCACCCCCCTCCCCACCTACACATGGAATAATATCATTATCACCCCCCTCCGCACCTACACATAGAATAATATCATTATCCACCCCCCTCCCCACCTACACAGAATACTATCATTATCACCCCCCTCCCCACCTACACATAGAATAATATCATTATCACCCCCCTCCCCACCAACACATAGAATAATATCATTACCACCTCCCTCCCCACCAACACATAGAATAATATCATTAACACCCCCCTCCCCACCTACACATGGAATAATATCATTATCACCCCCCTCCCCACCTACACATGGAATAATATCATTATCACCCCCCCCCCCACCTACACATGGAATAATATCATTATCACCCCCCTCCACACCTACACATAGAATAATATCATTATCATCAAACCTCCCCACCTACACATGGAATAATATCATTATCACCCCCCTCCCCACCTACACATAGAATAATATCATTATCATCCCCCTCCCCCCTCCCCACCTACACATAGAATAATATCATTATCCACCTCCCTCCCCACCTTCACATAGAATAATATCATTATCCACCCACTCCCCACCTACACATAGAATAATATCATTAACCACCCCCCCTCCCCACCTACACATAGAATAATATCATTATCCCCCCCCCCTCCCCCCTCCCCACCTACACATAGAATAATATCATTATCAACTCCTCCCCCCTCCCCACAAACCCATAGAATAATATCATTATCACCTCCTCCCCCCTCCCCACCTACACATATAATAATATCATTATCCACCCCCCTCCCCACCTACACAGAATACTATCATTATCTACCCCCTTCCCCACCTACACATAGAATAATATCATTATCCACACCCCTCCCCACCTACACATATAATAATATCATTATCCACCCCCCTCCCCACCTACACATAGAATAATATCATTATCCACCCCCCTCCCCACCTACACAGAATACTATCATTATCACCCCCCTCCCCACCTACACATAGAATAATATCATTATCACCCCCTCCCCACCTACACATAGAATAATATCATTATCACCCCCCTCCTCACCTACACATAGAATAATATCATTATCACCCCCCTCCCCACCTACACATGGAATAATATCATTATCACCCCCCTCCGCACCTACACATAGAATAATATCATTATCACCCCCCTCCGCACCTACACATAGAATAATATCATTACCACCCCCTCAACACCTACACATAGAATAATATCATTATCACCCCCCTCCCCACCTACACATAGAATAATATCATTATCACCCCCCTCCCCACCAACACATAGAATAATATCATTACCACCTCCCTCCCCACCAACACATAGAATAATATCATTAACACCCCCCTCCCCACCTACACATGGAATAATATCATTATCACCCCCCTCCCCACCTACACATGGAATAATATCATTATCACCCCCCCCCCCACCTACACATGGAATAATATCATTATCACCCCCCTCCACACCTACACATAGAATAATATCATTATCATCAAACCTCCCCACCTACACATGGAATAATATCATTATCACCCCCCTCCCCACCTACACATAGAATAATATCATTATCATCCCCCTCCCCCCTCCCCACCTACACATAGAATAATATCATTATCAACCCCCTCCCCACCTACACATAAAATAATATCATTATCCACCCCCCTCCCCACCTACACATAGAATAATATCATTATCCACCCCCCTCCGCACCTACATATAGAATAATATTTTTATCCACCTCCCTCCCCACCTACATATAGAATAATATCATTATTCACCTCCCTCCCCACCTACACATAGAATAATATCATTATCCACCCCCCTCCGCACCTACATATAGAATAATATCATTATCCACCTCCCTCCCCACCTACATATAGAATAATATCATTATCCACCTCCCTCCCCACCTACACATAGAATAATATCATTATCACCCCAGCCCCCCCACCTACACATAGAATAATATCATTATCACCCCCCTCCCCACCTACTCATAGAATAATATCATTATCACCCCCCTCCCCACCTACACATAGAATAATATCATTATCACCCCCCTCCCCACCTACACATGGAATAATATCATTATCACCCCCCTCCCCCTCCCGAACTACACATAGAATAATATCATTATCCACCTCCTCCCCCCTCCCCACCTACACATAGAATAATATCATTATCACCCCCCTCCCCACCTACACATAGAATAATATCATTATCACCCCCCTCCCCCCTCCCAAACTACACATAGAAAAATATCATTATCCACCTCCTCCCCCCTCCCCACCTACACATAGAATAATATCATTATCACCCCCCTCCCCCCTCCCCACCTACACATAGAATAATATCATTATCACCCCCCTCCCCACCAACACATAGAATAATATCATTATCACCCCCCTCCCCCTCCCAAACTACACATAGAATAATATCATTATCCACCTCCTCCCCCCTCCCCACCTACACATAGAATAATATCATTATCACTCCCCTCCCCACCTACACATAGAATAATATCATTATCACCCCCCTCCCCCCTCCCCCCTCCCCACCTACACATAGAATAATATCATTATCACCCCCCTCCCCCCTCCCCACCTACACATAGAATAATATCATTATCACCCCCCTCCCCACCTACACATCGAATAATATCATTATCACCCCCCTCCCCACCTACACATAGAATAATATCATAATCACCCCCCTCCCCCCTCCCCACCTACACATAGAATACTATCATTATCTCCCCCCTCCCCCCTCCCCACCTACACATAGAATAATATCATTATAACCCCCCCTCCACACCTACACATAGAATAATATCATTATCACCCCCCTCCCCACCTACACATGGAATAATATCATTATCACCCCCCTCCCCACCTACACATAGAATAATATCATTATCATCCCCCTCCCCCCTCCCCACCTACACATAGAATAATATCATTATCAACCCCCTCCCCACCTACACATAAAATAATATCATTATCCACCCCCCTCCCCACCTACACATAGAATAATATCATTATCCACCCCCCTCCGCACCTACATATAGAATAATATCTTTATCCACCTCCCTCCCCACCTACATATAGAATAATATCATTATTCACCTCCCTCCCCACCTACATATAGAATAATATCATTATCCACCTCCCTCCCCACCTACACATAGAATAATATCATTATCCACCCCCCTCCGCACCTACATATAGAATAATATCTTTATCCACCTCCCTCCCCACCTACATATAGAATAATATCATTATTCACCTCCCTCCCCACCTACATATAGAATAATATCATTATCCACCTCCCTCCCCACCTACACATAGAATAATATCATTATCCACCTCCCTCCCCACCTACATATAGAATAATATCATTATCACCCCCCTCCCCACCTACTCATAGAATAATATCATTATCACCCCCCTCCCCACCTACACATAGAATAATATCATTATCACCCCCCTCCCCACCTACACATGGAATAATATCATTATCACCCCCCTCCCCCTCCCAAACTACACATAGAATAATATCATTATCCACCTCCTCCCCTCTCCCCACCTACACATAGAATAATATCATTATCACCCCCCTCCCCACCTACACATAGAATAATATCATTATCACCCCCCTCCCCCTCCCAAACTACACATAGAATAATATCATTATCCACCTCCTCCCCCCTCCCCACCTACACATAGAATAATATCATTATCACCCCCCTCCCCACCTACACATAGAATAATATCATTATCACCCCCCTCCCCCCTCCCCCCTCCCCACCTACACATAGAATAATATCATTATCACCCCCCTCCCCCCTCCCCACCTACACATAGAATAATATCATTATCACCCCCCTCCCCACCTACACATAGAATAATATCATTATCACCCCCCTCCCCCCTCCCCACCTACACATAGAATAATATCATTATCACCCCCCTCCCCCCTCCCCACCTACACATAGAATAATATCATTATCACCCCCCTCCCCACCTACACATAGAATAATATCATTATCCACCCCCTCCCCACCTACACATAGAATAATATCATTATCACCCCCCTCCCCCCTCCCCACCTACACATAGAATAATATCATTATCACCCCCCTCCCCCCTCCTCACCTACACATAGAATAATATCATTATCACCCCCCTCCCCACCTACACATAGAATAATATCATTATCACCCCCCTCCCCACCTACACATAGAATAATATCATAATCACCCCCCTCCCCACCTACACATAGAATAATATCATTATCCACCTCCCTCCCCACCTTCACATAGAATAATATCATTATCCACCCACTCCCCACCTACACATAGAATAATATCATTAACCACCCCCCCTCCCCACCTACACATAGAATAATATCATTATCCCCCCCCCTCTCCCCTCCCCACCTACACATAGAATAATATCATTATCAACTCCTCCCCCTCCCCACAAACCCATAGAATAATATCATTATCACCTCCTCCCCCCTCCCCACCTACACATATAATAATATCATTATCCACCCCCCTCCCCACCTACACAGAATACTATCATTATCTACCCCCTTCCCCACCTACACATAGAATAATATCATTATCCACACCCCTCCCCACCTACACATATAATAATATCATTATCCACCCCCCTCCCCACCTACACATAGAATAATATCATTATCCACCCCCCTCCCCACCTACACAGAATACTATCATTATCACCCCCCTCCCCACCTACACATAGAATAATATCATTATCACCCCCTCCCCACCTACACATAGAATAATATCATTATCACCCCCCTCCTCACCTACACATAGAATAATATCATTATCACCCCCCTCCCCACCTACACATGGAATAATATCATTATCACCCCCCTCCGCACCTACACATAGAATAATATCATTACCACCCCCTCAACACCTACACATAGAATAATATCATTATCACCCCCCTCCTCACCTACACATAGAATAATATCATTATCACCCCCCTCCCCACCAACACATAGAATAATATCATTACCACCTCCCTCCCCACCAACACATAGAATAATATCATTAACACCCCCCTCCCCACCTACACATGGAATAATATCATTATCACCCCCCTCCCCACCTACACATGGAATAATATCATTATCACCCCCCTCCCCACCTACACATAGAATAATATCATTATCACCCCCCTCCCCACCTACACATAGAATAATATCATTATCACCCCCCCCCCCACCTACACATGGAATAATATCATTATCACCCCCCTCCACACCTACACATAGAATAATATCATTATCATCAAACCTCCCCACCTACACATGGAATAATATCATTATCATCCCCCTCCCCCCTCCCCACCTACACATAGAATAATATCATTATCAACCCCCTCCCCACCTACACATAAAATAATATCATTATCCACCCCCCTCCCCACCTACACATAGAATAATATCATTATCCACCCCCCTCCGCACCTACATATAGAATAATATTTTTATCCACCTCCCTCCCCACCTACATATAGAATAATATCATTATTCACCTCCCTCCCCACCTACACATAGAATAATATAATTATCCACCCCCCTCCGCACCTACATATAGAATAATATCATTATCCACCTCCCTCCCCACCTACATATAGAATAATATCATTATCCACCTCCCTCCCCACCTACATATAGAATAATATCATTATCACCCCCCCCCCCCACCTACACATAGAATAATATCATTATCACCCCCCTCCCCACCTACTCATAGAATAATATCATTATCACCCCCCTCCCCACCTACACATAGAATAATATCATTATCACCCCCCTCCCCACCTACACATGGAATAATATCATTATCACCCCCCTCCCCCTCCCGAACTACACATAGAATAATATCATTATCCACCTCCTCCCCCCTCCCCACCTACACATAGAATAATATCATTATCACCCCCCTCCCCACCTACACATAGAATAATATCATTATCACCCCCCTCCCCCCTCCCAAACTACACATAGAAAAATATCATTATCCACCTCCTCCCCCCTCCCCACCTACACATAGAATAATATCATTATCACCCCCCTCCCCCCTCCCCACCTACACATAGAATAATATCATTATCACCCCCCTCCCCACCAACACATAGAATAATATCATTATCACCCCCCTCCCCCTCCCAAACTACACATAGAATAATATCATTATCCACCTCCTCCCCCCTCCCCACCTACACATAGAATAATATCATTATCACCCCCCTCCCCACCTACACATAGAATAATATCATTATCACCCCCCTCCCCCCTCCCCACCTACACATAGAATAATATCATTATCACCCCCCTCACCCCTCCCCACCTACACATAGAATAATATCATTATCACCCCCCTCCCCACCTACACATAGAATAATATCATTATCACCCCCCTCCCCACCTACACATAGAATAATATCATTATCTCCCCCCTCCCCCCTCCCCACCTACACATAGAATAATATCATTATAACCCCCCTACACACCTACACATAGAATAATATCATTATCACCCCCCTCCCCACCTACACATGGAATAATATCATTATCACCCCCCTCCCCACCTACACATAGAATAATATCATTATCATCCCCCTCCCCCCTCCCCACCTACACATAGAATAATATCATTATCAACCCCCTCCCCACCTACACATAAAATAATATCATTATCCACCCCCCTCCCCACCTACACATAGAATAATATCATTATCCACCCCCCTCCGCACCTACATATAGAATAATATCTTTATCCACCTCCCTCCCCACCTACATATATAATAATATCATTATTCACCTCCTTCCCCACCTACATATAGAATAATATCATTATCCACCTCCCTCCCCACCTACACATAGAATAATATCATTATCCACCCCCCTCCGCACCTACATATAGAATAATATCTTTATCCACCTCCCTCCCCACCTACATATAGAATAATATCATTATTCACCTCCCTCCCCACCTACATATAGAATAATATCATTATCCACCTCCCTCCCCACCTACACATAGAATAATATCATTATCCACCTCCCTCCCCACCTACATATAGAATAATATCATTATCACCCCCCTCCCCACCTACTCATAGAATAATATCATTATCACCCCCCTCCCCACCTACACATAGAATAATATCATTATCACCCCCCTCCCCCCTCCCAAACTACACATAGAATAATATCATTATCCACCTCCTCCCCCCTCCCCACCTACACATAGAATAATATCATTATCACCCCCCTCCCCCCTCCCCACCTACACATAGAATAATATCATTATCACCCCCCTCCCCACCAACACATAGAATAATATCATTATCACCCCCCTCCCCCTCCCAAACTACACATAGAATAATATCAGTATCCACCTCCTCCCCCCTCCCCACCTACACATAGAATAATATCATTATCACCCCCCTCCCCACCTACACATAGAATAATATCATTATCACCCCCTCCCCCCTCCCCCCTCCCCACCTACACATAGAATAATATCATTATCACCCCCCTCCCCCCTCCCCACCTACATATAGAATAATATCATTATTCACCTCCCTCCCCACCTACATATAGAATAATATCATTATCCACCTCCCTCCCCACCTACACATAGAATAATATCATTATCCACCTCCCTCCCCACCTACATATAGAATAATATCATTATCCAACTCCCTCCCCACCTACACATAGAATAATATCATTATCCACCTCCCTCCCCACCTACATATAGAATAATATCATTATCCACCTCCCTCCCCACCTACATATAGAATAATATCATTATCACCCCCCTCCCCCCCACCTACACATAGAATAATATCATTATCACCCCCCTCCCCACCTACTCATAGAATAATATCATTATCACCCCCCTCCCCACCTACACATAGAATAATATCATTATCACCCCCCTCCCCACCTACACATGGAATAATATCATTATCACCCCCCTCCCCCTCCCAAACTACACATAGAATAATTTCATTATCCACCTCCTCCCCTCTCCCCACCTACACATAGAATAATATCATTATCACCCCCCTCCCCACCTACACATAGAATAATATCATTATCACCCCCCTCCCCCCTCCCAAACTACACATAGAATAATATCATTATCCACCTCCTCCCCCCTCCCCACCTACACATAGAATAATATCATTATCACCCCCCTCCCCCTCCCCACCTACACATAGAATAATATCATTATCACCCCCCTCCCCACCAACACATAGAATAATATCATTATCACCCCCCTCCCCCTCCCAAACTACACATAGAATAATATCAGTATCCACCTCCTCCCCCCTCCCCACCTACACATAGAATAATATCATTATCACCCCCCTCCCCACCTACACATAGAACAATATCATTATCACCCCCCTCCCCCTCCCCACCTACACATAGAATAATATCATTATCACCCCCCTCCCCCCTCCCCACCTACACATAGAATAATATCATTATCACCCCCCTCCCCACCTACACATATAATAATATCATTATCACCCCCCTCCCCACCTACACATAGAATAATATCATTATAGCCCCCCTCCCCCCTCCCCACCTACACATAGAATAATATCATTATCACCCCCCTCCACACCTACACATAGAATAATATCATTATCACCCCCCTCCCCACCTACACATGGAATATTATCATTATCACCCCCCTCCCCTCCCCACCTACACATAGAATAATATCATTATCATCCCCCTCCCCCCTCCCCACCTACACATAGAATAATATCATTATCAACCCCCTCCCCACCTACACATAAAATAATATCATTATCCACCCCCCTCCCCACCTACACATAGAATAATATCATTATCCACCCCCCTCCGCACCTACATATAGAATAATATCTTTATCCACCTCCCTCCCCACCTACATATAGAATAATATCATTATCCACCTCCCTCCCCACCTACATATAGAATAATATCATTATCCACCTCCCTCCCCACCTACACATAGAATAATATCATTATCCACTTCCCTCCCCACCTACATATAGAATAATATCATTATCCACCTCCCTCCCCACCTACATATAGAATAATATCATTATCACCCCCCTCCCCCTCCCCACCTACACATAGAATAATATCATTATCACCCCCCTCCCCACCTACTCATAGAATAATATCATTATCACCCCCCTCCCCACCTACACATAGAATAATATCATTATCACCCCCCTCCCCACCTACACATAGAATAATATCATTATCACCCCCCTCCCCCTCCCAAACTACACATAGAATAATATCATTATCCACCTCCTCCCCCCTCCCCACCTACACATAGAATAATATCATTATCACCCCCCTCCCCCCTCCCCACCTACACATAGAATAATATCATTATCACCCCCCTCCCCACCAACACATAGAATAATATCATTATCACCCCCCTCCCCACCTACACATAGAATAATATCATTATCACCCCCCTCCCCACCTACACATAGAATAATATCATTATCACCCCCCTCCCCACCTCACATAGAATAATATCATTATCACCCGCCTCCCCACCTACACATAGAATAATATCATTATCACCCCCCTCCCCACCTACACATAGAATAATATCATTATCACCCCCCTCCCCACCTATACATAGAATAATATCATTATCACCCCCCTCCCCACCTACACATAGAATAATATCATTATCACCCCCCTCCCCCCTCCCCACCTACACATAGAATAATGTCATTATCACCCCCCTCCCCCCACCTACACATAAAATAATATCATTATCACCCCCCTCCCCACCTCCACATAGAATAATATAATTATCACCCCCCTCCCCACCTACACATATAATAATATCATTATCACCCCCCTCCCCACCTACACATAGAATAATATCATTATTACCCCCCTCCCCACCTACACATAGAATAATATCATTATCACCCCCCTCCCCACCTACACATAGAATAATATCATTATCACCTCCTCCCCCCTCCCCACCTACACATAGAATAATATCATTATCCACCCCCCTCCCCACCTACACAGAATACTATCATTATCTACCCCCCTCCCCACCTACACATAGAATAATATCATTATCCACACCCCTCCCCACCTACACATATAATAATATCATTATCCACCCCCCTCCCCACCTACACATAGAATAATATCATTATCCACCCCCCTCCCCACCTACACAGAATACTATCATTATCACCCCCCTCCCCACCTACACATAGAATAATATCATTATCACCTCCTCCCCCCTCCCCACCAACCCATAGAATAATATCATTATCACCTCCTCCCCCCTCCCCACCAACCCATAGAATAATATCATTATCACCCCCCTCCCCACCTACGCATAGAATAATATCATTATCACCCCCCTCCCCACCTACACATAGAATAATATCATTATCTACCCCCCTCCCCACCTACACATAGAATAATATCATTATCCACCCCCCCTCCCCACCTACACATAGAATAATATCATTATCTACCCCCCTCCCCACCTACACATAGAATAATATCATTATCCACCCCCCCTCCCCACCTACATATAGAATAATATCATTAACCACCCCCCCTCCCCACCTACACATAGAATAATATCATTATCCACCCCCCCTCCCCACCTACATATAGAATAATATCATTATAACCCCCCCCCCCCCACCTACACATAGAATAATATCATTATCCACCCCCCTCCCCACCTACTCATAGAATAATATCATTATCACCCCCCTCCCCACCTACACATAGAATAATATCATTATCACCCCCCTCCCCACCTACACATGGAATAATATCATTATCACCCCCCTCCCCCTCCCAAACTACACATAGAATAATATCATTATCCACCTCCTCCCCCCTCCCCACCTACACATAGAATAATATCATTATCACCCCCCTCCCCCCTCCCAAACTACACATAGAATAATATCATTATCCACCTCCTCCCCCCTCCCCACCTACACATAGAATAATATCATTATCACCCCCCTCCCCCCTCCCCACCTACACATAGAATAATATCATTATCACCCCCCTCCCCACCAACGCATAGAATAATATCATTATCACCCCCCTCCCCCTCCCAAACTACACATAGAATAATATCATTATCCACCTCCTCCCCCCTCCCCACCTACACACAGAATAATATCATTATCACCCCCCTCCCCACCTACACATAGAATAATATCATTATCACCCCCCTCCCCCCTCCCAAACTACACATAGAATAATATAATTATCCACCTCCTCCCCCCTCCCCACCTACACATAGAATAATATCATTATCACCCCCCTCCCCCCTCCCCACCTACACATAGAATAATATCATTATCACCCCCCTCCCCACCAACACATAGAATAATATCATTATCACCCCCCTCCCCACCTACACATAGAATAATATCATTATCACCCCCCTCCCCACCTACACATAGAATAATATAATTATCACCCCCCTCCCCCCTCCCCCCTCCCCACCTACACATAGAATAATATCATTATCACCCCCCTCCCCCCTCCCCACCTACACATAGAATAATATCATTATCACCCCCCTCCCCACCTACACATAGAATAATATCATTATCACCCCCCTCCCCACCAACACATAGAATAATATCATTATCACCCCCCTCCCCACCTACACATAGAATAATATCATTATCACCCCCCTCCCCACCTACACATAGAATAATATAATTATCACCCCCCTCCCCCCTCCCCCCTCCCCACCTACACATAGAATAATATCATTATCACCCCCCTCCCCCCTCCCCACCTACACATAGAATAATATCATTATCACCCCCCTCCCCACCTACACATAGAATAATATCATTATCACCCCCCTCCCCACCTACACATAGAATAATATCATTATCACCCCCCTCCCCACCTCACATAGAATAATATCATTATCACCCCCCTCCCCACTTATACATAGAATAATATCATTATCACCCCCTCCCCACCTACACATAGAATAATATCATTATCACCCCCCTCCCCCCTCCCCACCTACACATAGAATAATATCATTATCACCCCCCTCCCCCCTCCCCACCTACACATAGAATAATATCATTATCACCCCCCTCCCCACCTAAACATAGAATAATATCATTATCACCCCCCTCCCCCCTCCCCCCTCCCCACCTACACATAGAATAATATCATTATCACCCCCCTCCCCACCTACACATAGAATAATATCATTATCACCCCCCTCCCCCACCTCACATAGAATAATATCATTATCACCCCCCTCCCCACTTATACATAGAATAATATCATTATCACCCCCCTCCCCACCTACACATACAATAATATCATTATCACCCCCCTCCCCACCTATACATAGAATAATATCATTATCACCCCCCTCCCCACCTACACATAGAATAATATCATTATCACCCCCCTCCCCCCTCCCAAACTACACATAGAATAATATCATTATCCACCTCCTCCCCCCTCCCCACCTACACATAGAATAATATCATTATCACCCCCCTCCCCCCTCCCCACCTACACATAGAATAATATCATTATCACCCCCCTCCCCACCAACACATAGAATAATATCATTATCACCCCCCTCCCCACCTACACATAGAATAATATCATTATCACCCCCCTCCCCACCTACACATAGAATAATATAATTATCACCCCCCTCCCCCCTCCCCCCTCCCCCCTCCCCACCTACACATAGAATAATATCATTATCACCCCCCTCCCCCCTCCCTACCTCACATAGAATAATATCATTATCACCCGCCTCCCCACCTACACATAGAATAATATCATTATCACCCCCCTCCCCACCTACACATAGAATAATATCATTTTCACCCCCCTCCCCACCTATACATAGAATAATATCATTATCACCCCCCTCCCCACCTACACATAGAATAATATCATTATCACCCCCCTCCCCCCTCCCCACCTACACATAGAATAATATCATTATCACCCCCCTCCCCCCTCCCCACCTACACATAGAATAATATAATTATCACCCCCCTCCCCCCTCCCCACCTATACATAGAATAATATCATTATCACCCCCCTCCCCACCTACACATAGAATAATATCATTATCACCCCCCTCCCCCCTCCCCCCTCCCCACCTACACATATAATAATGTCATTATCACCCCCCTACCCCTCCCCACCTACACATACAATAATATCATTATCACCCCCCTCCCCACCTCCACATAGAATAATATCATTATCACCCCCCTCCCCACCTACACATATAATAATATCATTATCACCCCCCTCCCCACCTACACATAGAATAATATCATTATCACCCCCCTCCCCACCTACACATAGAATAATATCATTATCACCCCCCTCCCCACCTACACATAGAATAATATCATTATCACCTCCTCCCCCCTCCCCACCAACCCATAGAATAATATCATTATCACCTCCTCCCCCCTCCCCACCTACACATAGAATAATATCATTATCCACCCCCCTCCCCACCTACACAGAATACTATTATTATCTACCCCCCTCCCCACCTACACATAGAATAATATCATTATCCACACCCCTCCCCACCTACACATATAATAATATCATTATCCACCCCCCTCCCCACCTACACATAGAATAATATCATTATCCACCCCCCTCCCCACCTACACATAGAATAATATCATTATCCACCCCCCCTCCCCACCTACATATAGAATAATATCATTAACCACCCCCCCTCCCCACCTACACATAGAATAATATCATTATCCACCCCCCCTCCCCACCTACATATAGAATAATATCATTAACCACCCCCCCTCCCCACCTACACATAGAATAATATCATTATCCACCCCCCCTCCCCACCTACATATAGAATATTATCATTACCACCCCCACCCCACCTACATATAGAATAATATCATTAACCACCCCCACCCCACCTACATATAGAATATTATCATTACCACCCCCACCCCACCTACATATAGAACAATATCATTATCCACCCCCCTCCCCACCTACATATAGAATAATATCATTAACCACCCCCCCTCCCCACCTACATATAGAATAATATCATTAACCACCCCCCCTCCCCACCTACACATAGAATAATATCATTATCCACCCCCCCTCCCCACCTACATATAGAAAATAATCATTACCACCCCCACCCCACCTACATATAGAATAATATCATTAACCACCCCCCCTCCCCACCTACACATAGAATAATATCATTATCCACCCCCCCTCCCCACCTACATATAGAATAATATCATTAACCACCCCCCCTCCCCACCTACAAATATAATAATATCATTAACCACCCCCCTCCCCAACTACATATAGAGTAATATCATTATCCACCCCCCCTCCCCACCTACATATAGAGTAATATCATTAACCACCCCCCCTCCCCACCTACACATAGAATAATATCATTAACCACCCCCCCTCCCCACCTACACATAGAATAATATCATTAACCACCCCCCCTCCCCACCTACACATAGAATAATATTATTAACCACCCCCCCTCCCCACCTACACATAGAATAATATCATTAACCACCCCCCCTCCCCACCTACATATAGAGTAATATCATTATCCACCCCCCCTCCCCACCTACATATAGAGTAATATCATTAACCACCCCCCCTCCCCACCTACACATAGAATAATATCATTAACCACCCCCCCTCCCCACCTACACATAGAATAATATCATTAACCACCCCCCCTCCCCACCTACACATAGAATAATATCATTATCCACCCCCCCTCCCCACCTACATATAGAGTAATATCATTAACCACCCCCCCTCCCCACCTACACATAGAATAATATCATTAACCACCCCCCCTCCCCACCTACACATAGAATAATATCATTAACCACCCCCCCTTCCCACCTACACATAGAATAATATCATTAACCACCCCCCCTCCCCACCTACATATAGAATAATATTTTAACCACCCCCCCTCCCCACCTACACATAGAATAATATCATTATCCACCCCCCCTCCCCACCTACATATAGAATAATATCATTAACCACCCCCCCTCCCCACCTACACATAGAATAATATCATTATCACCTCCTCCCCCCTCCCCACCAACCCATAGAATAATATCATTAATCACCTCCTCCCCCCTCCCCACCTACATATAGAATAATATCATTAACCACCCCCCCTCCCCACCTACACATAGAGTAATATCATTATCACCTCCTCCCCCCTCCCCACCAACCCATAGAATAATATCATTAACCACCCCCCCTCCCCACCTACACATAGAATAATATCATTATCACCCCCCTCCCCACCTACACATAGAATAATATCATTATCACCTCCTCCCCCCTCCCCACCAACCCATAGAATAATATCATTATCACCTCCTCCCCCCTCCCCACCAACCCATAGAATAATATCATTATCACCCCCCTCCCCACCTACGCATAGAATAATATCATTATCACCCCCCTCCCCACCTACACATAGAATAATATCATTATCTACCCCCCTCCCCACCTACACATAGAATAATATCATTATCCACCCCCCCTCCCCACCTACATATAGAATAATATCATTAACCACCCCCCCTCCCCACCTACACATAGAATAATATCATTATCCACCCCCCCTCCCCACCTACATATAGAATAATATCATTAACCACCCCCCCTCCCCACCTACACATAGAGTAATATCATTATCACCTCCTCCCCCCTCCCCACCAACCCATAGAATAATATCATTAACCACCCCCCCTCCCCACCTACACATAGAATAATATCATTATCCACCCCCCCTCCCCACCTACATATAGAATACTATCATTATCACCCCCCTCCCCACCTACACATAGAATAATATCATTATCACCTCCTCCCCCCTCCCCACCAACCCATAGAATAATATCATTATCACCTCCTCCCCCCTCCCCACCAACCCATAGAATAATATCATTATCACCCCCCTCCCCACCTACACATAGAATAATATCATTATCCACCCCCCCTCCCCACCTACATATAGAATAATATCATTAACCACCCCCCCTCCCCACCTACACATAGAATAATATCATTATCCACCCCCCCTCCCCACCTACATATACAATATTATCATTACCACCCCCACCCCACCTACATATAGAATAATATCATTAACCACCCCCCCTCCCCACCTACACATAGAATAATATCATTATCCACCCCCCCCCCCCACCTACATATAGAATATTATCATTACCACCCCCACCCCACCTACATATAGAATAATATCATTAACCACCCCCCCTCCCCACCTACACATAGAATAATATCATTATCCACCCCCCCTCCCCACCTACATATAGAATAATATCATTAACCACCCCCCCTCCCCACCTACATATAGAATAATATCATTAACCACCCTCCCTCCCCACCTACACATAGAATAATATCATTATCCACCCCCCCTCCCCACCTACATATAGAATATTATCATTACCACCCCCACCCCACCTACATATAGAATAATATCATTAACCACCCCCCCTCCCCACCTACATATAGAATATTATCATTACCACCCCCCCTCCCCACCTACATATAGTATAATATCATTAACCACCCCCCCTCCCCACCTACATATAGAATAATATCATTAACCACCCTCCCTCCCCACCTACACATAGAATAATATCATTATCCACCCCCCCTCCCCACCTACATATAGAATATTATCATTACCACCCCCACCCCACCTACATATAGAATAATATCATTAACCACCCCCCCTCCCCACCTACATATAGAATAATATCATTATCCACCCCCCCTCCCCACCTACATATAGAATATTATCATTACCACCCCCACCCCACCTACATATAGAATAATATCATTAACCACCCCCCCTCCCCACCTACACATAGAATAATATCATTATCCACCCCCCCTCCCCACCTACATATAGAATAATATCATTAACCACCCCCCCTCCCCACCTACATATAGAATAATATCATTATTCACCCCCCTCCCCACCTACATATAGAATAATATCATTAACCACCCCCCCTCCCCACCTACACATAGAATAATATCATTAACCACCCCCCCTCCCCACCTACATATAGAATAATATCATTAACCACCCCCCCTCCCCACCTACATATAGAATAATATCATTAACCACCCCCCCTCCCCACCTACACATAGAATAATATCATTATCCACCCCCCCTCCCCACCTACACATAGAATAATATCATTATCACCCCCCTCCCCACCTACACATAGAATAATATCATTATCACCCCCCTCCCCACCTACACATAGAATAATATCATTATCACCCCCCTCCCCACCTACACATAGAATAATATCATTATCCACCCCCCCTCCCCACCTACACATAGAATAATATCATTATCACCCCCCTCCCCACCTACACATAGAATAATATCATTATCACCCCCCTCCCCACCTACACATAGAATAATATCATTATCCACCCCCCCTCCCCACCTACACATAGAATAATATCATTATCACCCCCCTCCCCACCTACACATAGAATAATATCATTATCACCCCCCCTCCCCACCTACACATAGAATAATATCATTATCACCCCCCCTCCCCACCTACACATAGAATAATATCATTATCACCCCCCCTCCCCACCTACACATAGAATAATATCATTATCACCCCCCTCCCCACCTACACATAGAATAATATCATTATCACTCCCCCTCCCCACCTAAACATAGAATAATATCATTATCACCCCCCTCCCCACCTACATATAGAATAATATCATTATCACCCCCCCTCCCCACCTACATATAGAATAATATCATTATCACCCCCCCTCCCCACCTACATATAGAATAATATCATTATCACCCCCCCTCCCCACCTACATATAGAATAATATCATTATCACCCCCCCTCCCCACCTACATATAGAATAATATCATTATCACCCCCCTCCCCACCTACACATAGAATAATATCATTATCACCCCCCCTCCCCACCTACACATAGAATAATATCATTATCACCCCCCCTCCCCACCTACACATAGAATAATATCATTATCACCCCCCCTCCCCACCTACACATAGAATAATATCATTATCACCCCCCTCCCCACCTACACATAGAATAATATCATTATCACTCCCCCTCCCCACCTACACATAGAATAATATCATTATCACCCCCCCTCCCCACCTACACATAGAATAATATCATTATCACCCCCCTCCCCACCTACACATAGAATAATATCATTATCACCCCCCCTCCCCACCTACATATAGAATAATATCATTATCACCCCCCCTCCCCACCTACACATAGAATAATATCATTATCACCCCCCCTCCCCACCTACACATAGAATAATATCATTATCACCCCCCTCCCCACCTACACATAGAATAATATCATTACCACCCCCCTCCCCACCGACACATAGAATAATATCATTATCACCCCCCCTCCCCACCTACACATAGAATAATATCATTATCACCCCCCTCCCCACCTACACATAGAATAATATCATTATCACCCCCCTCCCCACCTACACATAGAATAATATCATTATCACCCCCCCTCCCCACCTACATATAGAATAATATCATTATCACCCCCCTCCCCACCTACATATAGAATAATATCATCATCACCCCCCTCCCCACCTACATATAGAATAATATCATTATCACCCCCCCTCCCCACCTACATATAGAATAATATCATTATCACCCCCCTCCCCACCTACATATAGAATAATATAATTATCACCCCCCCTCCCCACCTACATATAGAATAATATCATTATCACCCCCCTCCCCACCTACACATAGAATAATATCATTATCACCCCCCCTCCCCACCTACATATAGAATAATATCATTATCACCCCCCTCCCCACCTACATATAGAATATTATCATTATCACCCCCCCTCCCCACCTACATATAGAATAATATAATTATCACCCCCCTCCCCACCTACATATAGAATAATATCATTATCACCCCCCTCCCCACCTACATATAGAATAATATCATTATCACCCCCCCTCCCCACCTACATATAGAATAATATCATTATCACCCCCCTCCCCACCTACATATAGAATAATATCATTATCACCCCCCCTCCCCACCTACATATAGAATAATATCATTATCACCCCCCTCCCCACCTACATATAGAATAATATCATTATCACCCCCCCTCCCCACCTACATATAGAATAATATCATTATCACCCCCCCTCCCCACCTACATATAGAATAATATCATTATCACCCCCCTCCCCACCTACACATAGAATAATATCATTATCCACCTCCCTCCCCACCTACATATAGAATAATATCATTATCACCCCCCTCCCCACCTACACATAGAATAATATCATTATTCACCTCCGTCCCCACCTACATATAGAATAATATCATTATTCACCTCCCTCCCCACCTACACATAGAATAATATCATTATCCACCCCCCTCCCCACCTACACAGAATACTATTATTATCTACCCCCCTCCCCACCTACACATAGAATAATATCATTATCCACACCCCTCCCCACCTACACATATAATAATATCATTATCCACCCCCCTCCCCACCTACACATAGAATAATATCATTATCCACCCCCCTCCCCACCTACACATAGAATAATATCATTATCCACCCCCCCTCCCCACCTACATATAGAATAATATCATTAACCACCCCCCCTCCCCACCTACACATAGAATAATATCATTATCCACCCCCCCTCCCCACCTACATATAGAATAATATCATTAACCACCCCCCCTCCCCACCTACACATAGAATAATATCATTATCCACCCCCCCTCCCCACCTACATATAGAATAATATCATTAACCACCCCCCCTCCCCACCTACACATAGAATAATATCATTATCCACCCCCCCTCCCCACCTACATATAGAATATTATCATTACCACCCCCACCCCACCTACATATAGAATAATATCATTAACCACCCCCACCCCACCTACATATAGAATATTATCATTACCACCCCCACCCCACCTACATATAGAACAATATCATTATCCACCCCCCTCCCCACCTACATATAGAATAATATCATTAACCACCCCCCCTCCCCACCTACATATAGAATAATATCATTAACCACCCCCCCTCCCCACCTACACATAGAATAATATCATTATCCACCCCCCCTCCCCACCTACATATAGAAAATAATCATTACCACCCCCACCCCACCTACATATAGAATAATATCATTAACCACCCCCCCTCCCCACCTACACATAGAATAATATCATTATCCACCCCCCCTCCCCACCTACATATAGAATAATATCATTAACCACCCCCCCTCCCCACCTACACATAGAATAATATCATTAACCACCCCCCTCCCCAACTACATATAGAGTAATATCATTATCCACCCCCCCTCCCCACCTACATATAGAGTAATATCATTAACCACCCCCCCTCCCCACCTACACATAGAATAATATCATTAACCACCCCCCCTCCCCACCTACACATAGAATAATATCATTAACCACCCCCCCTCCCCACCTACACATAGAATAATATTATTAACCACCCCCCCTCCCCACCTACACATAGAATAATATCATTAACCACCCCCCCTCCCCACCTACATATAGAGTAATATCATTATCCACCCCCCCTCCCCACCTACATATAGAGTAATATCATTAACCACCCCCCCTCCCCACCTACACATAGAATAATATCATTAACCACCCCCCCTCCCCACCTACACATAGAATAATATCATTAACCACCCCCCCTCCCCACCTACACATAGAATAATATCATTATCCACCCCCCCTCCCCACCTACATATAGAGTAATATCATTAACCACCCCCCCTCCCCACCTACACATAGAATAATATCATTAACCACCCCCCCTCCCCACCTACACATAGAATAATATCATTAACCACCCCCCCTTCCCACCTACACATAGAATAATATCATTAACCACCCCCCCTCCCCACCTACATATAGAATAATATTTTAACCACCCCCCCTCCCCACCTACACATAGAATAATATCATTATCCACCCCCCCTCCCCACCTACATATAGAATAATATCATTAACCACCCCCCCTCCCCACCTACACATAGAATAATATCATTATCACCTCCTCCCCCCTCCCCACCAACCCATAGAATAATATCATTAATCACCTCCTCCCCCCTCCCCACCTACATATAGAATAATATCATTAACCACCCCCCCTCCCCACCTACACATAGAGTAATATCATTATCACCTCCTCCCCCCTCCCCACCAACCCATAGAATAATATCATTAACCACCCCCCCTCCCCACCTACACATAGAATAATATCATTATCACCCCCCTCCCCACCTACACATAGAATAATATCATTATCACCTCCTCCCCCCTCCCCACCAACCCATAGAATAATATCATTATCACCTCCTCCCCCCTCCCCACCAACCCATAGAATAATATCATTATCACCCCCCTCCCCACCTACGCATAGAATAATATCATTATCACCCCCCTCCCCACCTACACATAGAATAATATCATTATCTACCCCCCTCCCCACCTACACATAGAATAATATCATTATCCACCCCCCCTCCCCACCTACATATAGAATAATATCATTAACCACCCCCCCTCCCCACCTACACATAGAATAATATCATTATCCACCCCCCCTCCCCACCTACATATAGAATAATATCATTAACCACCCCCCCTCCCCACCTACACATAGAGTAATATCATTATCACCTCCTCCCCCCTCCCCACCAACCCATAGAATAATATCATTAACCACCCCCCCTCCCCACCTACACATAGAATAATATCATTATCCACCCCCCCTCCCCACCTACATATAGAATATTATCATTACCACCCCACCCCACCTACATATAGAATAATATCATTAACCACCCCCCCTCCCCACCTACACATAGAATAATATCATTATCCACCCCCCCCCACCTACATATAGAATATTATCATTACCACCCCCACCCCACCTACATATAGAATAATATCATTAACCACCCCCCCTCCCCACCTACACATAGAATAATATCATTATCCACCCCCCCTCCCCACCTACATATAGAATAATATCATTAACCACCCCCCCTCCCCACCTACATATAGAATAATATCATTAACCACCCTCCCTCCCCACCTACACATAGAATAATATCATTATCCACCCCCCCTCCCCACCTACATATAGAATATTATCATTACCACCCCCACCCCACCTACATATAGAATAATATCATTAACCACCCCCCCTCCCCACCTACATATAGAATATTATCATTACCACCCCCCCTCCCCACCTACATATAGTATAATATCATTAACCACCCCCCCTCCCCACCTACATATAGAATAATATCATTAACCACCCTCCCTCCCCACCTACACATAGAATAATATCATTATCCACCCCCCCTCCCCACCTACATATAGAATATTATCATTACCACCCCCACCCCACCTACATATAGAATAATATCATTAACCACCCCCCCTCCCCACCTACATATAGAATACTATCATTATCACCCCCCTCCCCACCAACCCATAGAATAATATCATTATCACCTCCTCCCCCCTCCCCACCAACCCATAGAATAATATCATTATCACCCCCCTCCCCACCTACACATAGAATAATATCATTATCCACCCCCCCTCCCCACCTACATATAGAATAATATCATTAACCACCCCCCCTCCCCACCTACACATAGAATAATATCATTATCCACCCCCCCTCCCCACCTACATATAGAATATTATCATTACCACCCCACCCCACCTACATATAGAATAATATCATTAACCACCCCCCCTCCCCACCTTCACATAGAATAATATCATTATCCACCCCCCCCCACCTACATATAGAATATTATCATTACCACCCCCACCCCACCTACATATAGAATAATATCATTAACCACCCCCCCTCCCCACCTACACATAGAATAATATCATTATCCACCCCCCTCCCCACCTACACATAGAATAATATCATTATCCACCCCCCCTCCCCACCTACATATAGAATATTATCATTACCACCCCCACCCCACCTACATATAGAATAATATCATTAACCACCCCCCCTCCCCACCTACATATAGAATATTATCATTACCACCCCCCCTCCCCACCTACATATAGTATAATATCATTAACCACCCCCCCTCCCCACCTACATATAGAATAATATCATTAACCACCCTCCCTCCCCACCTACACATAGAATAATATCATTATCCACCCCCCCTCCCCACCTACATATAGAATATTATCATTACCACCCCCACCCCACCTACATATAGAATAATATCATTAACCACCCCCCCTCCCCACCTACATATAGAATAATATCATTATCCACCCCCCCTCCCCACCTACATATAGAATATTATCATTACCACCCCCACCCCACCTACATATAGAATAATATCATTAACCACCCCCCCTCCCCACCTACACATAGAATAATATCATTATCCACCCCCCCTCCCCACCTACATATAGAATAATATCATTAACCACCCCCCCTCCCCACCTACATATAGAATAATATCATTATTCACCCCCCTCCCCACCTACATATAGAATAATATCATTAACCACCCCCCCTCCCCACCTACACATAGAATAATATCATTAACCACCCCCCCTCCCCACCTACATATAGAGTAATATCATTATCCACCCCCCCTCCCCACCTACATATAGAGTAATATCATTAACCACCCCCCCTCCCCACCTACACATAGAATAATATCATTAACCACCCCCCCTCCCCACCTACACATAGAATAATATCATTAACCACCCCCCCTCCCCACCTACACATAGAATAATATCATTAACCACCCCCCCTCCCCACCTACACATAGAATAATATCATTAACCACCCCCCCTCCCCACCTACATATAGAATAATATCATTATCCACCCCCCCTCCCCACCTACATATAGAATAATATCATTAACCACCCCCCCTCCCCACCTACACATAGAATAATATCATTAACCACCCCCCCTCCACAACTACATATAGAATAATATCATTAACCACCCCCCCTCCCCACCTACACATAGAATAATATCATTATCACCTCCTCCCCCCTCCCCACCAACCCATAGAATAATATCATTAATCACCTCCTCCCCCCTCCCCACCTACATATAGAATAATATCATTAACCACCCCCCCTCCCCACCTACACATAGAGTAATATCATTATCACCTCCTCCCCCCTCCCCACCAACCCATAGAATAATATCATTAACCACCCCCCCTCCCCACCTACACATAGAATAATATCATTATCACCCCCCTCCCCACCTACACATAGAATAATATCATTATCACCTCCTCCCCCCTCCCCACCAACCCATAGAATAATATCATTATCACCTCCTCCCCCCTCCCCACCAACCCATAGAATAATATCATTATCACCCCCCTCCCCACCTACGCATAGAATAATATCATTATCACCCCCCTCCCCACCTACACATAGAATAATATCATTATCTACCCCCCTCCCCACCTACACATAGAATAATATCATTATCCACCCCCCCTCCCCACCTACATATAGAATAATATCATTAACCACCCCCCCTCCCCACCTACACATAGAATAATATCATTATCCACCCCCCCTCCCCACCTACATATAGAATAATATCATTAACCACCCCCCCTCCCCACCTACACATAGAGTAATATCATTATCACCTCCTCCCCCCTCCCCACCAACCCATAGAATAATATCATTAACCACCCCCCCTCCCCACCTACACATAGAATAATATCATTATCCACCCCCCCTCCCCACCTACATATAGAATACTATCATTATCACCCCCCTCCCCACCAACCCATAGAATAATATCATTATCACCTCCTCCCCCTCCCCACCAACCCATAGAATAATATCATTATCACCCCCCTCCCCACCTACACATAGAATAATATCATTATCCACCCCCCCTCCCCACCTACATATAGAATAATATCATTAACCACCCCCCCTCCCCACCTACACATAGAATAATATCATTATCCACCCCCCCTCCCCACCTACATATAGAATATTATCATTACCACCCCACCCCACCTACATATAGAATAATATCATTAACCACCCCCCCTCCCCACCTACACATAGAATAATATCATTATCCACCCCCCCCCCACCTACATATAGAATATTATCATTACCACCCCCACCCCACCTACATATAGAATAATATCATTAACCACCCCCCCTCCCCACCTACACATAGAATAATATCATTATCCACCCCCCCTCCCCACCTACATATAGAATAATATCATTAACCACCCCCCCTCCCCACCTACATATAGAATAATATCATTAACCACCCTCCCTCCCCACCTACACATAGAATAATATCATTATCCACCCCCCCTCCCCACCTACATATAGAATATTATCATTACCACCCCCACCCCACCTACATATAGATTAATATCATTAACCACCCCCCCTCCCCACCTACATATAGAATATTATCATTACCACCCCCCCTCCCCACCTACATATAGTATAATATCATTAACCACCCCCCCTCCCCACCTACATATAGAATAATATCATTAACCACCCTCCCTCCCCACCTACACATAGAATAATATCATTATCCACCCCCCCTCCCCACCTACATATAGAATATTATCATTACCACCCCCACCCCACCTACATATAGAATAATATCATTAACCACCCCCCCTCCCCACCTACATATAGAATAATATCATTATCCACCCCCCCTCCCCACCTACATATAGAATATTATCATTACCACCCCCACCCCACCTACATATAGAATAATATCATTAACCACCCCCCCTCCCCACCTACACATAGAATAATATCATTATCCACCCCCCCTCCCCACCTACATATAGAATAATATCATTAACCACCCCCCCTCCCCACCTACATATAGAATAATATCATTATTCACCCCCCTCCCCACCTACATATAGAATAATATCATTAACCACCCCCCCTCCCCACCTACACATAGAATAATATCATTAACCACCCCCCCTCCCCACCTACATATAGAGTAATATCATTATCCACCCCCCCTCCCCACCTACATATAGAGTAATATCATTAACCACCCCCCCTCCCCACCTACACATAGAATAATATCATTAACCACCCCCCCTCCCCACCTACACATAGAATAATATCATTAACCACCCCCCCTCCCCACCTACACATAGAATAATATCATTAACCACCCCCCCTCCCCACCTACATATAGAGTAATATCATTATCCACCCCCCCTCCCCACCTACATATAGAGTAATATCATTAACCACCCCCCCTCCCCACCTACATATAGAATAATATCATTAACCACCCCCCCTCCCCACCTACACATAGAATAATATCATTAACCACCCCCCCTCCACACCTACACATAGAATAATATCATTATCCACCCCCCCTCCCCACCTACATATAGAGTAATATCATTAACCACCCCCCCTCCCCACCTACACATTGAATAATATCATTAACCACCCCCCCTCCCCACCTACACATAGAAAAATATCATTAACCACCCCCCCTCCCCACCTACACATAGAATAATATCATTAACCACCCCCCCTCCCCACCTACATATAGAATAATATCATTAACCACCCCCCCTCCCCACCTACATATAGAATAATATCATTATCACCCCCTCCCCACCTACATATAGAGTAATATCATTATCCACCCCCCCCCCCCCACCTACATATAGAGTAATATCATTAACAACCCCCCCTCCCCACCTACATATAGAATAATATCATTAACCACCCCCCCTCCCCACCTACACATAGAATAATATCATTAACCACCCCCCCTCCCCACCTACATATAGAATAATATCATTAACCACCCCCCCTCCCCACCTACATATAGAATAATATCATTAACCACCCCCCCTCCCCACCTACACATAGAATAATATCATTATCCACCCCCCCTCCCCACCTACACATAGAATAATATCATTATCACCCCCCTCCCCACCTACACATAGAATAATATCATTATCACCCCCCTCCCCACCTACACATAGAATAATATCATTATCACCCCCCTCCCCACCTACACATAGAATAATATCATTATCCACCCCCCCTCCCCACCTACACATAGAATAATATCATTATCACCCCCCTCCCCACCTACACATAGAATAATATCATTATCACCCCCCTCCCCACCTACACATAGAATAATATCATTATCCACCCCCCCTCCCCACCTACACATAGAATAATATCATTATCACCCCCCTCCCCACCTACACATAGAATAATATCATTATCACCCCCCCTCCCCAACTACACATAGAATAATATCATTATCACCCCCCCTCCCCACCTACACATAGAATAATATCATTATCACCCCCCCTCCCCACCTACACATAGAATAATATCATTATCACCCCCCTCCCCACCTACACATAGAATAATATCATTATCACTCCCCCTCCCCACCTAAACATAGAATAATATCATTATCACCCCCCTCCCCACCTACATATAGAATAATATCATTATCACCCCCCCTCCCCACCTACATATAGAATAATATCATTATCACCCCCCTCCCCACCTACATATAGAATAATATCATTATCACCCCCCCTCCCCACCTACATATAGAATAATATCATTATCACCCCCCCTCCCCACCTACATATAGAATAATATCATTATCACCCCCCTCCCCACCTACACATAGAATAATATCATTATCACCCCCCCTCCCCACCTACACATAGAATAATATCATTATCACCCCCCCTCCCCACCTACACATAGAATAATATCATTATCACCCCCCCTCCCCACCTACACATAGAATAATATCATTATCACTCCCCCTCCCCACCTACACATAGAATAATATCATTATCACCCCCCCTCCCCACCTACACATAGAATAATATCATTATCACCCCCCTCCCCACCTACACATAGAATAATATCATTATCACCCCCCCTCCCCACCTACACATAGAATAATATCATTATCACCCCCCTCCCCACCTACACATAGAATAATATCATTATCACCCCCCTCCCCACCTACACATAGAATAATATCATTATCACCCCCCCTCCCCACCTACATATAGAATAATATCATTATCACCCCCCTCCCCACCTACATATAGAATAATATCATCATCACCCCCCTCCCCACCTACATATAGAATAATATCATTATCACCCCCCCTCCCCACCTACATATATAATAATATCATTATCACCCCCCTCCCCACCTACATATAGAATAATATAATTATCACCCCCCCTCCCCACCTACATATAGAATAATATCATTATCACCCCCCTCCCCACCTACACATAGAATAATATCATTATCACCCCCCCTCCCCACCTACATATAGAATAATATCATTATCACCCCCCTCCCCACCTACATATAGAATATTATCATTATCACCCCCCCCTCCCCACCTACATATAGAATAATATAATTATCACCCCCCTCCCCACCTACATATAGAATAATATCATTATCACCCCCCTCCCCACCTACATATAGAATAATATCATTATCACCCCCCCTCCCCACCTACATATAGAATAATATCATTATCACCCCCCTCCCCACCTACATATAGAATAATATCATTATCACCCCCCCTCCCCACCTACATATAGAATAATATCATTATCACCCCCCTCCCCACCTACATATAGAATAATATCATTATCACCCCCCCTCCCCACCTACATATAGAATAATATCATTATCACCCCCCCTCCCCACCTACATATAGAATAATATCATTATCACCCCCCTCCCCACCTACACATAGAATAATATCATTATCCACCTCCCTCCCCACCTACATATAGAATAATATCATTATCACCCCCCTCCCCACCTACACATAGAATAATATCATTATTCACCTCCGTCCCCACCTACATATAGAATAAAATCATTATTCACCTCCCTCCCCACCTACACATAGAATAATATCATTATCCACCCCCCTCCCCACCTACACATAGAATAATATCATTATCACCCCCCTCCCCACCTACACATAGAATAATATCATTATCACTCCCCCTCCCCACCTACACATAGAATAATATCATTATCACCCCCCCTCCCCACCTACACATAGAATAATATCATTATCACCCCCCTCCCCACCTACACATAGAATAATATCATTATCACCCCCCCTCCCCACCTACATATAGAATAATATCATTATCACCCCCCCTCCCCACCTACACATAGAATAATATCATTATCACCCCCCCTCCCCACCTACACATAGAATAATATCATTATCACCCCCCTCCCCACCTACACATAGAATAATATCATTATCACTCCCCCTCCCCACCTACACATAGAATAATATCATTATCACCCCCCCTCCCCACCTACACATAGAATAATATCATTATCACCCCCCTCCCCACCTACACATAGAATAATATCATTATCACCCCCCTCCCCACCTACACATAGAATAATATAATTATCACCCCCCCTCCCCACCTACATATAGAATAATATCATTATCACCCCCCCTCCCCACCTACATATAGAATAATATCATTATCACCCCCCTCCCCACCTACATATAGAATAATATCATTATCACCCCCCCTCCCCACCTACATATAGAATAATATCATTATCACCCCCCTCCCCACCTACATATAGAATAATATAATTATCACCCCCCCTCCCCACCTACATATAGAATAATATCATTATCACCCCCCCTCCCCACCTACATATAGAATAATATCATTATCACCCCCCTCCCCACCTACACATAGAATAATATCATTATCCACCTCCCTCCCCACCTACATATAGAATAATATCATTATCACCCCCCTCCCCACCTACACATAGAATAATATCATTATCACCCCCCCTCCCCACCTACACATAGAATAATATCATTATCACCCCCCTCCCCACCTACACATAGAATAATATCATTATCCCCCCCCCTCCCCACCTACACATAGAATAATATCATTATCCACCCCCCTCCCCACCTACACATAGAATAATATCATTATCCACCCCCCTCCCCACCTACACATAGAATAATATCATTATCCACCCCCCTCCCCACCTACACATAGAATAATATCATTATCCACCCCCCTCCCCACCTACACATAGAATAATATCATTATCCACCCCCCTCCCCACCTACACATAGAATAATATCATTATCACCCCCCTCCCCCCTCCCCACCTACACATAGAATAATATCATTATCCACCCCCCTCCCCACCTACACATAGAATAATATCATTATCCACCCCCCTCCCCACCTACACATAGAATAATATCATTATCCACCCCCCTCCCCACCTACACATAGAATAATATCATTATCCACCCCCCTCCCCACCTACACATAGAATAATATCATTATCACCCCCCTCCCCCCTCCCCACCTACACATAGAATAATATCATTATCCACCCCCCTCCCCACCTACACATAGAATAATATCATTATCCACCCCCCTCCCCACCTACACATAGAATAATATCATTATCCACCCCCCTCCCCACCTACACATAGAATAATATCATTATCCACCCCCCTCCCCACTAACACATAGAATAATATCATTATCCACCCCCCTCCCCACCTACACATAGAATAATATCATTATCCACCCCCCTCCCCACCTACACATAGAATAATATCATTATCCACCCCCCTCCCCACCTACATATAGAATAATATCATTATCACCCCCCTCCCCACCTACATATAGAATAATATCATTATCACCCCCCCTCCCCACCTACATATAGAATAATATCATTATCACCCCCCTCCCCACCTACACATAGAATAATATCATTATCCACCCCCCCTCCCCACCTACACATAGAATAATATCATTATCACCCCCCCTCCCCACCTACACATAGAATAATATCATTATCACCCCCTCCCCACCTACACATAGAATAATATCATTATCACCCCCCCTCCCCACCTACACATAGAATAATATCATTATCCACCCCCCTCCCCACCTACACATAGAATAATATCATTATCCACCCCCCTCCCCACCTACACATAGAATAATATCATTATCACCCCCCCTCCCCACCTACACATAGAATAATATCATTATCCACCCCCCTCCCCACCTACACATAGAATAATATCATTATCCACCCCCCTCCCCACCTACACATAGAATAATATCATTATCCACCCCCCTCCCCACCTACACATAGAATAATATCATTATCCACCCCCCTCCCCACCTACACATAGAATAATATCATTATCACCCCCCTCCCCCTCCCCACCTACACATAGAATAATATCATTATCCACCCCCCTCCCCACCTACACATAGAATAATATCATTATCACCCCCCTCCCCACCTACACATAGAATAATATCATTATCCACCCCCCTCCCCACCTACACATATAATAATATCATTATCCACCCCCCTCCCCACCTACACATAGAATAATATCATTATCCACCCCCCTCCCCACCTACACATAGAATAATATCATTATCCACCCCCCTCCCCACCTACACATAGAATAATATCATTATCCACCCCCCTCCCCACCTACACATAGAATAATATCATTATCCACCCCCCTCCCCACCTACACATAGAATAATATCATTATCCACCCCCCTCCCCACCTACACATAGAATAATATCATTATCACCCCCCTCCCCACCTACACATAGAATAATATCATTATCCACCCCCCTCCCCACCTACACATAGAATAATATCATTATCCACCCCCCTCCCCACCTACACATAGAATAATATCATTATCCACCCCCCTCCCCACCTACACATAGAATAATATCATTATCCACCCCCCTCCCCACCTACACATAGAATAATATCATTATCACCCCCCTCCCCACCTACACATAGAATAATATCATTATCCACCCCCCTCCCCACCTACACATAGAATAATAGCATTATCACCCCCCTCCCCACCTACACATAGAATAATATCATTATCACCCCCCTCCCCACCTACATATAGAATAATATCATTATCACCCCCCTCCCCACCTACATATAGAATAATATCATTATCACCCCCCTCCCCACCTACATATAGAATAATATCATTATCTCCCCCCCCCCACAAAGTTGATGATTATTAACATTCTCTTTAAACTCTCAATAATGCACAGATAAGAACAAGTAAATGTTCGTTCTCTCGGCATGTAACACACACACAAGCACGCACGCACGCACACACACACACGCACACACACAGAAACACACACACACACACTCACATGAGTACTCACCCTTACACTCTCCAGTGAAAGCAGTAAAGTTGACAGTCGTTGTGGATTTGAATCCAGGTAGACACTGACAGTAGAAGCTCCCATGTGTGTTGTAACACGTGGCATTACTTCCACAGGGTGGGGCACTGTCCCACTCTTTACACTCATCTGTATCAACACATTGTTTTCTTGTTTTGAATCCGAAGCCAGGGTCACAATCTATGGCCTCCAGGTTCCCCAGTAGAGTGAAATGAAGACCTGTGAGGAGAGAGAGAGGAGAGGGAAAGGCAGAGAGCGAGAGAGACAGAGAGAGAGAGAGAGAGAGAGAGAGAGAGAGAGAGAGAGAGAGAGAGAGAGAGAGAGAGAGAGAGAGAGAGAGAGAGAGAGAGAGAGAGAGAGAGAGAGAGAGAGAGAGAGAGAGAGAGAGAGAGAGAGAGAGAGAGAGGGATTCAACCAGTTATTCATCCAGTTTCCTACTAGGCCGGTCTGAAAGTACTTGTCTCGGGCTAGCTTCATTCCCATCGCTGCATACACCACAGTACACTGGACCAAGTTGGGATACAATTATTTTAATGATTTTTTACAATTTGTTCCCAAATGGCACTCTGTTCCATAGGCTCGTGTACTATAGGCCCATGGGTATAATCACTAGTAATATACTTATTTTCCACATTGCAACTTTAGCTAGGTTACTAAACTGAAGTATAGTAGAGAAGACAGAGATATTATAGCTAGGTTACTAAACTGAAGTATAGGAGAGAAGACAGAGACATTATAAACATAAAGGGGAATATCACCCAAAAACTATCTTTTGGTATTTGTTTCATTATGTTTTGCATGTCACTAGTAACGTTGTCAAGATTTTGGACTTTTAAGAAGAAAAGTGTCTCGGCCACATAATTTATGATAATGTAAATACAATATATCACTGAACACAGAGTGAGTCCATGCAAATTATTATGTGACTTGTTAAGCACATTTTTACTACTGAACGTATTTAGGCTTGCCATAACAAAGGGGTTGAGTACTTATTGACTCAAGACATTTCAGCTTTTCATTTCAACATACACGCACACACGCACACACACACACACACACACACACACACACACACACACACACACACACACACACACACACACACACACACGCACACAGAGAGTGAGGGTCTTTATGAAGTTATATAGACTACCTCCCTTCATCAACAGACACTGTCAGAGTTCATCCCTCTTTCTTCTCTCTCTCTCTCTCTCTCTTTCTCTCTCTTTCTTTCTCTCATTCTAAATGTTGGTCTGTCTGTCTGTCTGTCTGTCTGTCTGTCTGTCTGTCTGTCTGTCTGTCTGTCTGTCTGTCTGTCTGTCTGTCTGTCTGTCTGTCTGTCTGTCTGTCTGTCTGTCTGTCTGTCTGTCTGTCTGTCTGTCTGTCTGTCTGTCTGTCTGTCTGTCTGTCTGTCTGTCTGTCTGTCTGTCTGTCTGTCTTTCTCTCCTTTTTCCATCTCTCTTGACCTCTCCCTCTCTATCTACAACCGAAAAGGGTTCTTCGACTGTCCCCATAGCATAACCATTTGAAGAACCCTTTTTGGTTCCAGGAAGAACTCTTTTGGGTTCCATGTAGAACCCTTTCCACAGAGGGTTCTACATGGAAACCAAAAGAGTTCTACATTGAACCAAAAAGTAAAAACACTTTATGGGGACAGTCAAAGAACCCCTTTGGAAGCATTTCTTCTAAGAGTGTAGGTATTCCCTTGAACTCCTTCTCTGTATATTTCATCTCATGTTTTTGTCAGTAGCTCTCTCTGCCCCTCTCCCACCCCTCCCTGCTTGATCTATCTCTCTCCCCCTCTCGCCTCTGTCATATTATGGTAATATACTGTGTTGTAATGATGTGAAAATAGTTAAAGTACAAAATGGAAAATAAATAAACATCTATATATGTTGAATTTACAATGGTGTTTGTTATTCACTGGTTGCATTTTCTTTTGGCAACAGGTCACAAATCTTGCTGCTGTCATGACTTCCACCGAAGTCGGTTCCTCTCCTTGTTCGGGCAGTGTTCAGTGGTCGGGCAGTGTTCGGCGTTTCACCGGTCTTCTGGCCATCGTCGATCCACTTTTTATTTTCCATTTGTTTTGTCTTGTATTCCCACACACCTGGTTCTCATTTCCCTCATTAAGTGTTGTGTATTTAACCCTCTGTTCCCCCCATGTCTTTGTGTGGTTTGTTGTAAGTGCTTGTGCACATGGTTACTGGTGCGCGTCGGGTTTTGTACCCATGTTGGTTTATTCTTGATGCCGTTGGTTTTGAATTTAAACTGCTCCGGCTATTACCGAGTTCTGCTCTCCTGCATCTGACTTCACTGCCACCAGTTACTCACCCCTTTACAGCTGCTGTGATTGCACACTGCGGAATATATGGGAGTTTAAGAAAATTGGATTTGTTTTCAAATTCTTTGTGGGTCTGTGTAATCTGAGGGAAATATGTGTCTCTAATATGGTCATACATTTGGCAGGAGGTTAGGAAGTGCAGCTCAGTTTCCACCTAATTTTGTGGGCAGTGTGCACATATCCTGTCTTCTCTTGAGAGCCAGGTCTGCTTTCGGCTGTCTTTCTCAATAGCAAGGCTATGCTCACTCAGTCAAGGTGAAGAAGTAGAGAAATCTGTACTCATATCAGACCTGGGTTCAAATACTATTTAAAACATTTCAGATCCTTTCATTTCTAGCCTGTCTAAAGTACTGTATGGGCAGAGTTTGTACTGTAGACACTATTCTATTGGTTCAATTACGCTAGGCAAACTCAATAAAGCCCATATTAACTGTTTGCAATATATATCGAGTAGTATTTGAACCCAGCTCTGACTCATTCAGGGACTCTCCAAATAGACATCGAGTGTCAGTCCTGTTACTGAGTTGCTTCCTGGAAACAGTGATATTCTGAAAGCAATGAATAACAGAACATAACCTGAACATAGTACTACATCCATAACATCCATAACATAACTACCTGAACATAGTACTACATCCATAACATCCATAACATAACTACCTGAACATAGTACTACATCCATAACATCCATAACATTACTACCTGAACATAGTACTACATCCATAACATCCATAACATAACTACCTGAACATAGTACTACATCCATAACATCCATAACATAACTACCTGAACATAGTACTACATCCATAACATCCATAACATTACTACCTGAACATAGTACTACATCCATAACATCCATAACATAACTACCTGAACATAGTACTACATCCATAACATCCATAACATTACTACCTGAACATAGTACTACATCCATAACATCCATAACATTACTACCTGAACATAGTACTACATCCATAACATCCATAACATAACTACCTGAACATAGTACTACATCCATAACATCCATAACATAACTACCTGAACATAGTACTACATCCATAACATAACTACCTGAACATAGTACTACATCCATAACATCCATAACACAACTACCTGAACATAGTACTACATCCATAACATCCATAACATAACTACCTGAACATAGTACTACATCCATAACATCCATAACATAACTACCTGAACATAGTACTACATATATAACATCCATAACACAACTACCTGAACATAATACTACATCCATAACATCCATAACATAACTACCTGAACATAGTACATCATCCATAGCATAACTACCTGAACATAGTACTACATCCATAACATAACTACCTGAACATAGTACTACATCCATAACATCCATAACATAACTACCTGAACATAGTACTACATCCATAACATAACTACCTGAACATAGTACTACATCAATAACATCCATAACACAACTACCTGAACATAGTACTGCATCCATAACATAACTACCTGAACATAGTACTACATCCATAACATAACTACCTGAACATAGTACTACATCCATAACATCCATTACACAACTACCTGAACATAGTACTACATCCATAACATAACTACCTGAACATAGTACTATATCCATAACACAACTACCTGAACATAGTACTACATCCATAACATCCATAACATAACTACCTGAACATAGTACTACATCCATAACATAACTACCTAAACATAGTACTACATCCATAACATAACTACCTGAACATAGTTCTACATCCATAACATAACTACCTGAACATAGTACTACATCCATAACATAACTACCTGAACATAGTACTACATCCATAACATAACTACCTGAACATAGTACTACATCCATAACATCCATAACACAACTACCTGAACATAGTACTACATCCATAACATAACTATCTGAACATAGTACTACATCCATAACACAACTACTTTTTCCCCGATCGCTCAGTTTGGCCGGGCGGCCAGTCTTGGTGATTCCAAACTTCTTCCATTTAAGAATGATGGAGGCCACTGTGTTCTTGAGGACCTTCAATGCTCCAGACATGTTTTGGTACCCTTCCCCAGATCTGTGTCTCAACACAATCCTGTCTCAGAGCTCTACGGACAATTCCTTCGACCTCATGGCTTGGGTTTTGCTCAACTGTGGGACCTTCTGTAGATAGGTCTGTGCTTTTCCAAATCATGTCCAATAAATTGAATTTACCACAGGTGGACTCTAATCAAGTTGTAGAAACACCTTAAGGATGATCAATGGAAACAGGATGCACCTGAGCTCAATTTAGAGTCTCATAGCAAAGGGTCTGAATACTTATTTAAATAATGTCTTTCTGTTTTTTACTTTTAATACATTTGCAAAAAAAAAAAAAAATGTTGTTATGGGATATTGTGTGTAGATTGACAAGGGGGAACAAATTATTCAATCCATTTTATAGTTAGGCTGTAATAAAACAAATGATAGAAAAAGTCAAGGGGTCTGAATTCTTTCCGAATGCACTACAGTATACACACTAAAATACACACTACACAATATACAAACTAACACTGTCTATACACACTAAAACTGTCTATACACACTTAAACTGTCAAGAAACTACACTGAACAAAAATATAAACACAACATGTAAAGTGTTGGTCCCATGTTTCATGAAATGAAATAAAATATCCAAGAAATTTTCCATACGGACAAAACACTTTTGTCTGTCAAATTTTTTTCACAAATTTGTTTACATCCCTGTTAGTGAGCGTTTCTCCTTTGCCCCGATAATCTATCCACCTGACAGGTGTGGCATATCAAGAAGCTGATTAAACAGCATGATCATTACACAGGTGCACCTTGTGCTGGGGACAATAAAAGGCCACTCTAAAATGTCCAGTTTTGTCACACAACACAATGCCACAATGTCTCAAGTTGAGGAAGTGTGTAATTTGCATGCTGACTTGAGGAATGTCCACCAGAGCTGTTGCCAGAGAATTGAATCTTAATTTCTCTACTATAAGCCTCCAACGTTTTTTAGAATTTGACAGTACGCCTAACAAGACTAACAACCACAGACTACATGTATGACGTCGTGTTAGGGAGTGGTTTGCTGATGTCAACATTGTGAACACAGTGCCCCATGGTGGCGGTGGGGTTATGGTATGGGCAGACATAAGCTCGGGACGATGAACGCAATTGCATTTCATTGATGGCAACTTGAATACACAGAGGTACCGTGATGAGATCCTGAAGCCCATTGTCGTGCCATTCATCCGCCGCCATCACCTCATGTTTCAGAATGATGATGCACTGCCCCATGTTGCAACTATACTGAAAATGTCCCAGTTCTTCCATGGCCTGCATACTCACCAGACATGTCACTCATTGAGCATGTTTGGGATGCTCTGGATCGTGTTTGTTCAGTACATAATTGTAGGTAATCTTGTAGTTTATACATGTCTTAGATAGGGTTGTAACATTCACTCTATATCCATGGTTGGTTCATGGTTGGTAGATGGTTGGAATATTCTTAGCCATTCAACTATAACTGACAATGAATTATGAAATACCACCTTTCTATCTATTTGTCACTCCGTCACACACACACACAAACACACACACACACACACACACACACACACACACACACACACACACACACACACACACACACACACACACACACACACACACACACACACACACACACACACACACACACACACACACACACACACACACACACACACACACACACACACACACACACACACACTCACAAACACACGACTAGTCAAGTTCCAAAGATATACAAGGTTAGACTCACCCAGAACAAGTAGCAGAGTTCTGGACCCCATCTCAAAGACAGACTGGTATTATATCCAGACAACTAGTAGGATCCTAATAAAACTATTCCCACAAGAAGAATCAGTCTGAGATTAAATCTGCTTTACAGTTGAATTCAGATTGAAGAAAAAAGTTCTCTCACAGTTTAAGCCACATGGGGTGAGAAAGAAAATATTTAGTTCCTCTCTCTGCTCTCTCTTCCTCTTTCTGTTAGAACGCGCCCCATTCTCTCTGTTTCACAATCCCCCCTCTCTCTCTTTCTCTCACTCTTTCTTCTTCCTTTTCTCTCATCATCTCTCCTTCCAATTCTCTTTCTCTCCGTTTCACCCTCCCCCCTCTCTTTCTCTCCGTTTCACCCTCCCCCTCTCTCTTCCCTTCCTCTCATTCCGCTTCTCTTTCTCTCCACATCTTCTGATTAGTGTATATTTTTCTCTTCTTATAATCAATCCTTGTTTCTCTCCTGTTCCCTCTCTTATTCTTGACATGGAAATTAGGTTTACTCATTCACTGTTCAATTCTCTGTCTCTCTCTCTCTCTCTCTCTCTCTCTCCCTCTCTTTGTCTCTCTCTCTCAGACTTCTCTGAATAGCTTCTGAATAGCTTCTGAAACCAAGCCCAGAGGAACATAGTGCTGAGAGAGAAAGAGGAAGGGTAGAGGGAAATAAAAAAAAAGAGAGAGAGAGAGAGATAGTTATTCAACCGTAGGCTCTTTTAAGACAATGTGTACATCCCAAATGAAACCATATTCCCTATATAGAGCACCATTAGTCAAAAGATGTTCACTATAGGGAATAGGGTGCCATTTGGGACACAACCAATATATCAATTAGTGATAGCCATGGGATATAGAACTACTAGTAATACTAAGCCTGTTATTGGTCCAGAATGTATTCTTTCTGATGTCACAGTGTAAAGTGTTCCAACAAGAGGGAACCTATCAACAAAACCATGTGGGATTGTTACTATTCTACTGATCTACATGTTGCTGCCAATACAGGGATCTACTATATAGAAACTGAAGTAGGACAGAAGTCATTAGAGAAGGGATCTACTGTATAGAAACTGAAGTAGGACAGAAGTCATTAGAGAAGGGATATACTATATAGAAACTGAAGTAGGACAGAAGTCATTGGAGAAGGGATCTACTGTATAGAAACTGAAGTAGGACAGAAGTCATTAGAGAAGGGATCTCAGGCTGCCAATACAGGGATATACTGTATAAAAAACATACAACATTGAATGTAAACTTTGTTAAGATTGTTTTAAGACTCTACGTTATCTCCATGGTTATTCTGAGACCAATGTCTAGGGTGGCACCTTAAAGGGGCAGTCTGGGATTCAAAAAGCAACAAACCGGTCGTCCCACCACTTGTTGTGGTTAACAGCTGAGGGATGGGACTGGAGAAATTTAACCACTCTCAAAATCATATCCGGAGTTCTCGATGCAAGGACTGACCATCCATGAGATCAACATGATAGTTTTAACCATGTTTTAAACCTTTACATCGTGTACAAACAATGGAGTAAAACAAGCTTATAGTTGGGGTTATAGTTTTCTTCAATGTTCTGATGGGGAACTACAGTTGACCTGGTCACAAGGCAGTTTTAAGTAATATTCTACAATGTTCTGATGGGGAACGACAGTTGGTCACAAGGCAGTTTTAAGTAATTTTCTTCAATGTTCTGATGGGGAACTACAATTGACCTGGTCACAAGGCAGTTTTAAGTAATATTCTACAATGTTCTGATGGGGAACGACTGTTGACCTGTTCACAAGGCAGTTTTAAGTTATATTCTTCAATGTTCTGATGGGGAACGACAGTTGACCTGGTCACAAGGCAGTTTTAAGTTATATTCTTCAATGTTCTGATGGGGAACGACAGTTGACCTGGTCACAAGGCAGTTTTAAGTTATATTCTTCAATGTTCTGATGGGGAACGACAGTTGACCTGTTCACAAGACAGTTTTAAGTAATATTCTACAACGTTCTGATGGGGAACGACAGTTGACCTGGTGACAAGGCAGTTTTAAGTTATATTCTACAATGTTCTGATGGGGAACGACAGTTGACCTGGTCACACAAGACAGTTTTAAGTAATATTCTACAATGTTCTGATGGGGAACGACAGTTGACCTGTTCACAAGGCAGTTTGAAGTTATATTCTTCAATGTTCTGATGGGGAACGACAGTTGACCTGTTCACAAGGCAGTTTTAAGTAATATTCTACAATGTTCTGATGGGGAACGACTGTTGACCTGTTCACAAGGCAGTTTTAAGTTATATTCTACAATGTTCTGATGGGGAACGACAGTTGACCTGGTCACAAGGCAGTTTTAAGTTATATTCTACAATGTTCTGATGGGGAACGACAGTTGACCTGTTCACAAGGCAGTTTTAAGTAATATTCTACAATGTTCTGATGGGGAACGACAGTTGACCTGGTCACAAGGCAGTTTTAAGTTATATTCTACAAAATTCTGATGGGGAACGACAGTTGACCTGGTCACAAGGCAGTTTTAAGTTATATTCTTCAATGTTCTGATGGGGAACGACAGTTGACCTGGTCACAAGACAGTTTTAAGTTATATTCTACAATGTTCTGATGGGGAACGACTGTTGACCTGTTCACAAGGCAGTTTTAAGTTATATTCTTCAATGTTCTGATGGGGAACGACAGTTGACCTGGTCACAAGGCAGTTTTAAGTTATATTCTTCAATGTTCTGATGGGGAACGACTGTTGACCTGTTCACAAGGCAGTTTTAAGTTATATTCTACAACGTTCTGATGGGGAACGACAGTTGACCTGTTCACAAGGCAGTTTTAAGTTATATTCTTCAATGTTCTGATGGGGAACGACAGTTGACCTGTTCACAAGACAGTTTTAAGTTATATTCTACAATGTTCTGATGGGGAACGACTGTTGACCTGGTCACAAGACAGTTTTAAGTTATATTCTTCAATGTTCTGATGGGGAACTACAGTTGACCTGGTCACAAGACAGTTTTAAGTTATATTCTACAATGTTCTGATGGGGAACGACAGTTGACCTGGTCACAAGGCAGTTTTAAGTTATATTCTTCAATGTTCTGATGGGGAACGACAGTTGACCTGGTCACAAGACAGTTTTAAGTTATATTCTACAATGTTCTGATGGGGAACGACTGTTGACCTGTTCACAAGGCAGTTTTAAGTTATATTCTTCAATGTTCTGATGGGGAACGACAGTTGACCTGGTCACAAGGCAGTTTTAAGTTATATTCTTCAATGTTCTGATGGGGAACGACTGTTGACCTGTTCACAAGGCAGTTTTAAGTTATATTCTACAACGTTCTGATGGGGAACGACAGTTGACCTGGTCACAAGGCAGTTTTAAGTAATATTCTTCAATGTTCTGATGGGGAACGACTGTTGACCTATTCACAAGACAGTTTTAAGTAATATTCTTCAATGTTCTGATGGGGAACGACTGTTGACCTGGTCACAAGGCAGTTTTAAGTTATATTCTTCAATGTTCTGATGGGGAACGACTGTTGACCTGTTCACAAGGCAGTTTTAAGTTATATTCTACAAGAACCAAGAGCAATAAATCACTAATTTAAAATTAACAAAACTGGATGTACCAATCCTGGATGGCCCCTTTAAGTTAGGTTTTGGTTTGGGTAAGCTGATCCTAGATCTGTGACTAAGGACCACTAACATGGCTGAACTGTACAGTAATTTACTGTATTCGGATCCTAGATCTGTGCCTAAGGATCTCTAACATGGCTGAACTGTACAGTAATTTACTGTATTCTGATCCTAGAGCTGCACCTAAGGACCTCTACAATGGCAGAACTGTACAGTAATTTACTGTTTTCTGATCCTAGATCTACACCTAAGGACCTCTACAATGGCAGAACTGTACAGTAATTTACTGTATTCTGATCCTAGATCTGTGCCTAAGACCTCTACAATGGCAGAACTGTACAGTAATTTACTGTATTCTGATCCTAGATCTGTGCCTAAGACCTCTACAATGGCAGAACTGTACAGTAATTTACTGTATTCTGATCCTAGATCTGTGCCTAACGACCTCTACAATGGCAGAACTGTACAGTACATTGTTACTACTTTATTCCTATACCTATACAACTATTGAAACAACTTTAACCCAACACCTAGCAACCTCATCAAGCGGTTCAGATCTCTTGGCGTAACGGCTAATTTGTTAGGTTAACAGTTGCTGGACACAGGTTTAAGTCCAGGTCAGGATTGCTACACTATATTTTGTTGGCCAGTGATAAACGAACCAATGGTTTTAAGATGGAGCCATGAGTGACAATCCCTGTTAGAGAATCCAGATTTCCTGTTTATTCCCTCCTGATTCTGGAAATCTTCCCACTGGGATTTCTAAAACACCTGTTGATAAATGCTGTTTTTGGACAAAGGCACTGCAAGTGTTCACATTTTTTTTTACATTATCTCATTATATACATAGAGGTGACCATGGTAACACTTGATAATAACTATCATGAATAAACCTTTTAACTATTTCTAAACTCTTAACAACTATATTGTACATTTATCAACATGTATAAGAATGCATAAGTAAAATAATTTATTATAATCAATTTACGCTTACTAGAAAGTGTGTGCCCTCAGGCCTGGAGGGAAGAAAAAGTCATTCCGCTACTTAAGAATAATGAAGCACCCTTTACAGGCTCAAAAGGCCGACCAATCAGCCTGTTACCAACCCTTTGTAAACTTTTGGAAAAAAGGTTGTGTTATGGCTTTACACCCCCTGCTATATTGTGGATAAAGAGTTACCTGTCTATCAGAACACAGAGGGTGTTCTTTAATGGAAGCCTCTAGAACATATTCCAGGTAGAATCAGGAATTCTAGGCCCCTTACTTTTTTTTCATTTTTTTTTTACTAATGACATCAAATCAAATCAAATGTTATTTGTCACATGCACCGAATACAACCTTACAGTGAAATGCTTACTTACAAGCCCTAACCAACAATGCTTAAAAAAAATATATAAAAAAAAAACGAATAACAAATAAAAGTAACAAATAATTAAAGAGCAGCAGTAAAATAACAATAGCGAGGCTATATACATGGAGCACCGGTACAGAGTCAATGAGCGGGGGCACTGGTTAGGTAATTGAGGTAGGTAGAGTTATTAAAGTGACTATGCATAGGTAATAACAGAGAGTAGTAGCAGTGTAAAAGAGGGGGGGGGGGGGCAATGCAAATAGTCTGGGTAGCCATTTGACTAGATGTTCAGGAGTTTTACAGCTTGAGGGTAGAAGCTGTTTAGAAGCCTCTTGGACCCTAGACTTGGTGCTCCGGTACCGTAGCAGAGAGAACAGTCCATGACTAGGGTGGCTGGAGTCTTTGACAATTTTTCGGGCCTTCCTCTGACACCGCCTGGTATAGAGGTTCCAGGATTGCAGGAAGCTTGTTCCCAGTGATGTACTGGCCTACCCTCTGTAGTGCCTTGTGGTCGGGGGAACTCCCCTCTGTAGTGCCTTGTGGTCGGTGGAACTACCCTCTGTAGTGCCTTGTAGTCGGAGGAACTCCCCTCTGTAGTGCCTTGTGGTCGGTGGAACTCCCCTCTGTAGTGCCTTGTGGTCGGTGGAACTCCCCTCTGTAGTGCCTTGTGGTCGGTGGAACTCTCCTCTGTAGTGCCTTGTGGTCGGTGGAACTCCCCTCTGTAGTGCCTTGTGGTCGGTGGAACTCCCCTCTGTAGTGCCTTGTGGTCGGTGGAACTCCCCTCTGTAGTGCCTTGTGGTCGGTGGAACTCCCCTCTGTAATGCCTTGTGGTCGGTGGAACTCCCCTCTGTAGTGCCTTGTGGTCGGTGGAACTCCCCTCTGTAGTGCCTTGTGGTCGGTGGAACTCCCCTCTGTAGTGCCTTGTGGTCGGTGGAACTCCCCTCTGTAGTGCCTTGTGGTCGGTGGAACTCCCCTCTGTAGTGCCTTGTGGTCGGTGGAACTCCCCTCTGTTGTGCCTTGTGGTCAGTGGAACTCCCCTCTGTAGTACCTTGTGGTCGGGGGCCGAGCAGTTTACATACTTCTGGGTAAAGGCAGTGTGTCTATGCATGCGGATGACTCAACACTATATATGTCAGCTACTACAGTGACTGAAATGGCTGCAACACTTAACAAAAAGCTGCAGATAGTTTCAAAATGTGTGGCAAGGAATAGCCGAGAGTTGTACGCAGAGAGCTAACACTAATAATATGCGTGTCAAACTTTCCTGGCTCAAAGTGGAGGAGAGATTGACTTCCTCAATACTTGTATTTATGAGATGAGTGGACATGTTGAATGACCCGAGCCGTCTGTTTGAACTACTGGCACAAAGCTCAGACACCCATACATACCCCACAAGACATGCCACCAGAGGTCTCTTCACAGTCCCCAAGTCCAGAACAGACAATTGGAGGTGCACAGTACCACATAGAGCCATGACCACATGGAAGTCTAGTCCATATCAAGTAACTAATGCAAACAGTAAAAATAGATTTAAGAAACAGATAAAAATACACCTTATGGAACAGCGGGGACTGTTAAGCAACACAAACGTAGGCACAGACACTCATACACACACAATAACATATCCACTATACACACACGTACACACACGTACACATGGATATTGTGTTGTAGATGTGTGGTTGTGTAGTAGGGGTCTGAGGACACACACTTAGTGTGTTGTGAAATCTGTTGTGAATGTTTTGTAATGTTTTTAAACTGCTTTAATGTTGCTGGACCCAGGAAGAGTAGTTGCTGCCTTGGCTGGAACTAATGGGGATCCTTAATAAATACAAATACAACACATACAAATTAAAACTGTCAAATCCTTATCCTGCTCATAGTAGATCCAAGTTTTTGCCATGGGTAACCATGTTTACCATCAGATACCAACTAACTAAGATACAAATGAAGACATAAGACAGAGAGGAAGTTGAGGAGGAGATTAAAACACCCAGAAACCCACAGCACATCAGTGATGAAATATTACCATGGTAACCATCCTAGGACGCATCCCAAATGACAGCCTATGATATAGTACTCTTTGGGCCCTGGTCTAATGTAGTGCACTATATAGGGAAAAGGGTGTCATTTGGGCCTCAGGACTAGAAAGAGGAAGCTGCCAGTGGAATAACGGTATCTACAGCAACAGAGTCCCTACTGTAATATAAGCACCACACTCAGATCAGTTTATATAGTCCCTTACTGATCATCATTATCCAGGCTTACACAGTAACTGAACCTAGACCTGTCCTTATGGGGCAGTTTGCAGTGGCACAACAGTGACCTCTGTTTGAGGAAGTAGCATTGGGTTCAGTGTTAGTTAGTAGCCTCTCTAACAGTCTATATCAGGGTTGACACTCATTTTGCCAAGTCAGCAGCTAATCTTCCTCCTCCAGCAAAATTAAGGCAATTTTAAAAACATGACAATATTTTCATAACAGATTTCACAACATATTAAGTGTGTCCTCAGGCCTCTACTCTTCTACCACTTATCTACAACACAAAATCCATGTGTGTCACGGCCGTTTACAGGAGTGGACCAAGGCGCAGCGCTTTGAGCGAACATACTTGTTTATTTAACGATGTCACCAACAAAACAATAAACAACCAACCGACACGTGACGCCAACGTAGTGCTCACAGGCAACTAAGCATGGACAACTACCCACAAAACCAACATGGAAAATGGCAACCTAAATAGGCTCCCCAATCAGAGACAACGATAAACAGCTGTCTCTGAATGGGAACCCATTCAGGCCACCATAAACCTACAACCCCTAGACAATACAAAATCCCCATAGATAACCAAAAAACCCTAGACAAGACAAACCCCTAGACAATACAAAAACTAAACAAACCACCCCTTGTCACACCCTGCCCTAACCAAATAATAAAGAAAGCAAATATAACTAAAGTCAGGGCGTGACAATGTGTACATGTGTGTATACTGTGTATGTTATCTTGTGTTTATATGGATTTGTCTATGTTTGTGTTGCTTCACAGTCCCCGCTGTTCCATAAGGTGTATTTTTTAATACATTTTTACTGTTGGCATGAGTTACTTGATGTGGAATAGAGTTCGATATAGTCTTGGCTCTATGTAGTACTGTGCTCCTCCCATAGTCTGTTCTGGACTTACAGCTCAGTCAGGCATCAGATTGCTGCTATGTCATGTGATGGGTGCAGCTGTGAGTTCAGGCAGACGTCTGGATTGGAATGTGGCCAAAGATAGGGGTCATGGGGTTAAAGGTCAGGAGTCGGGGTTAGAGGTCAGAGGTCAGATGGCAGGGCTCAGGGTTCAGGGCTAGCATGGCCTCAGCCGTCTCATCTGTGTCGGGCGCAGTGTTGTTACTGTGGTTACTGAGCCCTGACGGACAGGTGTATCGACCAGGTGTTCTCGTGCACATGCCCAGAGGGCTACGCACCGACGGAACCCACACACACTCATCCTCATCTGTAGTGGACAGATCGACTCCCCGAGCTGACAAGATAAAATAATCTGTCATTCTGCCCCTGAACAAGGCAGTTAACCCACTGTTCCCCAGTAGGCAGTCATTGTAAATGAACAATTGTTTTTAACATACTTGTTAAATAAAGGTTCAATAAAAATAATAAAAGGTATCTTTATACTGTAAAGTACTACAGTCTCACTAACTGTTCTCCTAAGTCAAATGCCTCAGCAAGCCTTTCAAAAGGAAATGTACACAATCTGTAATGGCTCTGTAATACCAGACGCTGGGAGACGAGAAGTACGTACAGGGAATGATTATTTATTGGATTAACAGACATTAAAAACAGGAACAGCGTCTGGACAGGAGAAACGTAACAACATCAATGCAGACACGGGAAATGAACTGGAGGGGGTGACAGATATAGGGTAGATAATCAATGACGTGATGGAGTCCAGGTGAGTCCGATGAAGCGCTGGGGCGCGTAATGATGGTGAGAGGTGTGCGTAATGATGAGCCGCCTGGCGACCTCGAGCGCCAGAGGGGGGGAGCGGGAGCAGACGTGACAAAATCATTGGTAAACTCATCAGAAAACTTGATATTGGACATCCCATCAGGCCTGGAAGAAAGAAAATAAACATGTGCTTAGTTTTCACTACATCTTAGTCAGTCCTAAACAGTCTTCATCTTAATCGAGCTTATAGCATCTTGGGCAAGAAGTCTTGATTAAACCATGTGTATACACAATCATACTTCAGACACATCAGATGATACCGTGTCCCATTAAGCGGAACAGGCACCTTTTAAAGTAAATAATCCCAGAGCTCTTTTCTTGTCGTCTTATCATTTTGAACCTGTTGCATTGACATGCAGAACCAGTGAACAGTTTGGACACACCTACTCATTCAAGGGTTTTTCTTTATTTTTACTATTTTATACATTGTAGAATAATAGTGAAGACATCAAAACTATGAAATAACACATATGGAATCATGTCGTAACTAAACAAGTTTTGAACAAATCAAACTATATTTGATGTTTTAGATTCTTCAAAGTAGCCACCCTTTGCCTTGATGACAGCTTTGCACACTCTTGGCATTCTCTAAACCAGCTTCACCTCGAATGCTTTTCCAAAAGTCTTGAAGGAGTTCCCACATATGCTTAGCACTTGTTGGCTGCTTTTCCTTCACTATGCGGTCCAACTCATCCCAAACCATGTAAATTGGGTTGAGGTCGGGTGATTGTGGAGGCAAGGTCATCGGATGCAGCACTCTGTCACTTTCCTTCTTGGTCAAATAACCCTTACACAGGCTGGACGTGTGTTGGGTCATTGTCCTGTTGAAAAACAAATGATAGTCCCACTAAGTGCAAACCAGATTGGATGGCGTATCACTGCAGAATGCTGTGGTAGCCATGCTGGTTAAGTCTGCCTTGAATTCTAAATAAATCACAGACCGTGTCACCAGCAAAGCACCCCCACTCCATCACACCTCCTCCTCCATGCTTCACGGTGGGAACCACACATGCGGAGATCATCCGTTCACCTACTCTGTGTCTCACAACGACACGGCGGTTGGAACCAAAAATCTCAAATTTGGACTCATCAGACCAAAGGACACATTTTCACCGGTTTAACCTGTCTGGCTCTGGGGCTCCGCAGGCGGAACTCCTCCCACATTCCACTGAAAAGGCAGAGCGCGAAATTCAAAATATATTTTTTAGAAATATTTAACTTTCACACATTAACAAGTCCAATACAACATTTGAAAGATACACATCTTGTGAATCCAGCCAACATGTCCGATTTTTTAAATGTTTTACAGCGAAAACACCACGTATATTTATGTTAGCTCACCACCAAATACAAAAAAAGGACAGACATTTTTCACAGCACAGGTAGCATGCACAAAGCCAACCTAACTAACCAAGAACCAACCAAACTAACCAAGAAACAACTTCATCAGATGACAGTCTTATAACATGTTATACAATAAATCTATGTTTTGTTCGAAAAATGTGCATATTTGAGCTATAAATCAGTTTTACATTGCAGCTACAATAACAGCTACCCTCAGAAATAGCACGGAAGCAGCCAGAGTAATTACAGACACCAACGTGCAATACCTAAATACTCGTCATAAAACATTTCTGAAAAATCGATGGTGTACAGCAAATGAAAGACAAAGATCTTGTGAATCCAGCAAATATTTCAGATTTTTTAAGTGTTTTACAGCGAAAACACAATATAGCATTATATTAGCTTACTACAATAGCCTACCACACTACCGCATTCATTCATCAAGGCACGTTAGCGATAGCAATAGGCACGTTAGCGATCGTAACAAACCAGCAAAAGATATATAATTTTTGACTAACCTTGATAAGCTCCATCAGATGACAGTCCTATAACATCAGGTTATACATACACTTATGTTTTGTCCGAAAATGTGCATATTTAGAGCTGAAATCAGTGGTTACACACTGTGCTAACGTAGCATATTTTTCCCAGAATGTGCGGATATTTCTATTAGACTCTCACCTATTCTGACCAAATAACTATTCATAAACATTACAAAAAAATACATGTTGTATAGGAAATGATAGATACACTAGTTCTTAATGCAATCGCAGTGTTAGAATTCAAAAAATAACTTCTTTACGACATAAGGCTTAGGTTATGGCGAGATAGTGACCAAAACCTGAGCGCAAAACTAATAGTACACAGTTCGACAGATATATGAAATAGAATCATAAAATGAGTTCTACTTTTTATGAGCTTCCATCAGAATGTTGTACAAGAGGTCCTTTGTCGGGAACAATCGTTGTTTGGTTTTAGAATGTCCTTTGTCCCTCTTGAATTAGCAAGCGCACTAGCCAATTGGCAAGTAGCTCTCCATCGTCAACAAACACAGACAACGCAACACGCCTAACGTCCCAAAAAAATATCAATATTCTAATAAAACTATATTGAAAAAACATACTTTACGATGATATTGTGACATGTATCAAATAAAATCAAAGCCGGAGATAGTATTCGCCCGTAACGACAGCTTTTCAGAAGGCAATTACAGGTCCCTCCACGCGCCTTCCAAAAAACCTAAAATGGAGGACACGTCATTCCAAGAGGGTTCATTCCATCTCAGGCCAAGATAATCAACTCATTTCTTCTCTCAGTTCCTCTTGACATCTAGGGGAAGGTGTATGACGTGCACGTATAGTCATACGTATCATGCCCATTTATAGGCAGGTCCCTAAACAGAGCATCGAATTCAGACTTTCCACTTCCTGGTCAGAAAGTGTGCTGCCAAAAGAGTTCTGTTTTACCCACAGACAAAATTCAAACGGTTTTAGAAACTAGAGAGTGTTTTCTATCCAATAGTAATAATAATATGCATATTGTACGAGCAAGAATTGAGTACGAGGCCGTTTAAATTGGGAACGATTTTCCCCCAAAGTGTAAATAGCGCCCTCTGGTCCTCATCAGGTTAATGTCTATTTCTTGTGTTTCTTGGTGCAAGCAAATCTCTTATTATTTAGTAGTGGTTTCTTTGCAGTAATTCGACCTTGAAGGCCTGATTCATGCAGTCTCCTCTGAACAGTTGATGTAGAGATGTGTCTGTTACTTGAACTCTGTGAACCATTTATTTGGGCTGCAATTTCTGAGGCTGGTAACTATAATACTTATCCTCCGCAACAAAGGTATTTCTGGGTTTTCCTTTCCTGTGGTGGTCCTCATGAGATCCAGTATCATCATAGCGCTTGTTGTTTTTTGCGAATGCACCTGATGAAACTTTCAAAGTTCTTGAAATTTCCCACATTGCCTGACCTTCACGGCTTAAAGTAATGATGGACTGTTGTTTCTCTTTGCTTATTTGAACTGTTCTTGCAATAATGTTGACTTGGTCTTTTACCAAATAGGACTATCTTCTGTGTACCACCCCTACCTTGTCACAACACAAGTGATTGGCTCAAACACATTAAGAAGGAAATAAATTCCTCAAATTAACTTTTACAAAACAAACCTGTTAATTGAAATGCATTCTCATGAAGCTCATGAAGAAATGCTTCATCTCATGAAGCTGTTTGACAGAATGCCAAGAGTATGCAAAGCTGTCATCAAGGCAAAAGGCGGCTACTTTTTAAATTAGTTTTACACTTTTTTGGTTACTACATGATTCCATATGTGTTATTTCATAGTAGAAAATAGTAAAAATAATGAAAACCCTTGAATGAGTAGGCGTGTATAAACTTTTGACTTGTATTGTATGCTCTTTCTGTCCCAAATGTCACAGAATCTCTGTCCCAAATGTCCCTTACAGCCTGTTTGAGTTCAGTGAGTACCATTCATTTTCACTGGCGGCTGATCTATTTGTCCACAGGAAGCTTATCTTTAACCCAAACGACAGATGGAAGCCTCTGATATGATATGAGTCTCAATTCCTATTTTCCTCATGTGACCTTGTATTATAACGCACTTCTTCAAAGTACTAAGACACCACATTATTAAAGTGCTATCTGAAAGCCACTAATAACATATTACATTAACAAATCTCTAGTAACCCATTATAATATTCATACAGTATATTCGGTAATAGTTCACTCTCCTTTTATATCTCTCACCTTTTATATCACGCAGAATCCCTATATAATGTTAAAAACTCAGCTCACAGAATTGGTTGGGGTATTCATTCAGACACGCACCTCTTTCACACCGGGGCTAGTCCCCTGACAGCTCTCATTCACTCAGTACAAATAATATCTCTTATTGTCCAAATTTCAATCCTTCGTTGAACTTCAGCTTACCAATTATTTTCCAAATATCAATCTGTTATTATCCACATTTCAATCTCTCAATTTCCAAATTTCAAACATATTAACATGTCATTTCAACACTCAACACAACTCTCACATCCACATTCACTTAGTACTATTCCCCAACACACTCAGTAATCCCCCTGGTTACACATTTTGCATCTTCAACCATTCTCTTGTCGTTACTTTCTTCTGCGGTTCCTCTATAGTCTCTTTAGTAGCTTTAGTATCTTTAGTCCCTCAGTATCGAAATTCTCAATAGTCTATATAGACATAAATACTTTAGTCTCTGTGGTTGCCATAGTAGCTATTGTCCCTATAGTCTCTATAGTATCTATTGTCACTATAGTCTCCATAGTATCTATTGTCCCTATAGTCTCTATAGTATCTATTGTCCCTATAGTCTCTATAGTATCTATTGTCCCTATAGTCTCCATAGTATCTATTGTCCCTATAGTCTCTATAGTATCTATTGTCCCTATAGTCTCTATAGTATCTATTGTCACTATAGTCTCCATAGTATCTATTGTCCCTATAGTCTCTATAGTAGCTATTGTCCCTATAGTCTCTATAGTATCTATTGTCACTATAGTCTCCATAGTATCTATTGTCCCTATAGTCTCCATAGTATCTATTGTCCCTATAGTCTCTATAGTATCTATTGTCCCTATAGTCTCTATAGTATCTATTGTCACTATAGTCTCCATAGTATCTATTGTCCCTATAGTCTCTATAGTATCTATTGTCCCTATAGTCTCCATAGTATCTATTGTCCCTATAGTCTCTATAGTATCTATTGTCACTATAGTCTCCATAGTATCTATTGTCCCTATAGTCTCTATTGTCTCCATAGTATCTATTGTCCCTATAGTCTCTATAGTATCTATTGTCCCTATAGTCTCCATAGTATCTATTGTCCCTATAGTCTCTATAGTATCTATTGTCCCTATAGTCTCCATAGTATCTATTGTCCCTATAGTCTCTATAGTATCTATTGTCCCTATAGTCTCCATAGTATCTATTGTCACTATAGTCTCCATAGTATCTATTGTCCCTATAGTCTCTATAGTATCTATTGTCCCTATAGTCTCCATAGTATCTATTGTCACTATAGTCTCTATAGTATCTATTGTCCCTATAGTCTCCATAGTATCTATTGTCACTATAGTCTCTATAGTATCTATTGTCCCTATAGTCTCTATAGTATCTATTGTCCCTATAGTCTCTATAGTATCTATTGTCACTATAGTCTCTACAGTCCCTATAGTCTCTATAGTATCTATTGTCCCTATAGTCTCCATAGTATCTATTGTCACTATAGTCTCTACAGTCCCTATAGTCTCTATAGTATCTATTGTCTCTATAGTCTCTATAGTATCTATTGTCACTATAGTCTCTACAGTCCCTATAGTCTCTATAGTATCTATTGTCCCTATAGTCTCCATAGTATCTATTGTCACTATAGTCTCTACAGTCCCTATAGTCTCCATAGTATCTATTGTCCCTATAGTCTCCATAGTATCTATTGTCCCTATAGTCTCTATAGTATCTATTGTCCCTATAGTCTCCATAGTATCTATTGTCACTATAGTCTCCATAGTATCTATTGTCCCTATAGTCTCTATAGTATCTATTGTCACTATAGTCTCTACAGTCCCTATAGTCTCTATAGTATCTATTGTCCCTATAGTCTCCATAGTATCTATTGTCACTATAGTCTCTACAGTCCCTATAGTCTCTATAGTATCTATTGTCTCTATAGTCTCTATAGTATCTATTGTCACTATAGTCTCTACAGTCCCTATAGTCTCTATAGTATCTATTGTCCCTATAGTCTCCATAGTATCTATTGTCACTATAGTCTCTACAGTCCCTATAGTCTCCATAGTATCTATTGTCCCTATAGTCTCCATAGTATCTATTGTCCCTATAGTCTCTATAGTATCTATTGTCCCTATAGTCTCCATAGTATCTATTGTCACTATAGTCTCCATAGTATCTATTGTCCCTATTGTCTCTAAAGTATCTATTGTCCCTATAGTCTCTATAGTATCTATTGTCACTATAGTTTCCATAGTATCTATTGTCCCTATAGTCTCTATAGTATTTATTGTCACTATAGTCTCTATAGTAGCTATTGTCCCTATAGTCTCCATAGTATCTATTGTCCCTATTGTCTCTAAAGTATCTATTGTCCCTATAGTCTCTATAGTATCTATTGTCCCTATAGTCTCTATAGTATCTAGTGTCACGATAGTCTCTATAGTATCTATTGTCCCTATAGTCTCTATAGTAGCTATTGTCCCTATAGTCTCCATAGTATCTATTGTCCCTATTGTCTCTAAAGTATCTATTGTCCCTATAGTCTCCATAGTATCTAGTGTCACGATAGTCTCTATAGTATCTATTGTCCCTATAGTCTCTATAGTAGCTATTGTCCCTATAGTCTCTATAGTATCTATTGTCCCTATTGTCTCCATAGTATCTATTGTCACTATAGTCTCTATAGTATATATTGTCCCTATAGTCTCTATAGCATCTATTGTCCCTATAGTCTCTATAGTATCTATTGTCCATATAGTCTCTATAGTATCTATTGTCACTATAGTCTCTATAGTATCTATTGTCACTATAGTCTCTATAGTCTCTATAGTATCTATTGTCCCTATAGTCTCTATAGTCTCTATAGTATCTATTGTCCCTATAGTCTCTATAGTCTCTATAGTCTCTATAGTATCTATTGTCCCTATAGTCTCTATAGTCTCTATAGTATCTATTGTCACTATAGTCTCTATAGTATCTATTGTCACTATAGTCTCTATAGTAGCTATTGTCCCTATAGTCTCTATAGTATCTATTGTCCCTATAGTCTATATAGCATCTATTGTCCCTATAGTCTCTATAGTATCTATTGTCCATATAGTCTCTATAGTATCTATTGTCACTATAGTCTCTATAGTATCTATTGTCCCTATAGTCTCCATAGTATCTATTGTCACTATAGTCTCTATAGTATCTATTGTCCCTATAGTCTCCATAGTATCTATTGTCACTATAGTCTCTATAGTCTCTATAATATCTATTGTCTCTATAGTCTCTATAGTATCTATTGTCACTATAGTCTCCATAGTATCTATTGTCCATATAGTCTCCATAGTATCTATTGTCCCTATAGTCTCCATAGTATCTATTGTCACTATAGTCTCTATAGTATCTATTGTCCCTATAGTCTCCATAGTATCTATTGTCACTATAGTCTCTATAGTCTCTATAGTATCTATTGTCCCTATAGTCTCTATAGTATCTATTGTCACTATAGTCTCTATAGTATCTATTGTCACTATAGTCTCTATAGTCTCTATAATATCTATTGTCTCTATAGTCTCTATAGTATCTATTGTCACTATAGTCTCTATGGTCTCCATAGTATCTATTGTCACAAATGCTATAGTCTCTATGGACTGTATAGTCTTCCCAAACATACATACATATATACAGTATGTAGTGATGTTTCCAGCTAAAGCAGTCAATCAATTAATCAATCATCCAAGAGAAGACACATACACTTAATGATGCCCTCTTGTGGGACTCACCTTCACAGTGTGATTAGAGATTCTGAACCCAGGTTGGCACTGGCAGTGGTAGCTCCCGAAGGTGTTGAGGCAACTGGTGTTGCTGCCACAAACCTGAGGTGTCTCCTGGCACTCATCGAGGTCTGAAGAGAGAAGGAAACATGTTGATAGGGCAGTGACTCCCAATCCTCTCCTCCAGTGATTCCCTATCCTCTCCTCCAGTGACTCCCTATCCTCTCCTCCAGTGACTCCCTATCCTCTCCTCCAGTGACTCCCCATCCTCTCCTCCATTGACTCCTATCCTCTCCTCCATTGACTCCCTATCCTCTCCTCCAGTGACTCCCTAACCTCTCCTCCAGTGACTCCCTACCATCTCCTCCATTGACTCCCTATCCTTTCCTCCATTGACTCCCTATCCTCTCCTCCATTGACTCCCTACCATCTCCTCCATTGACTCCCTATCCTCTCCTCCATTGACTCCCTATCCTCTCCTCCAGTGACTCCCTAACCTCTCCTCCAGTGACTCCCTACCATCTCCTCCAGTGACTCCCTATCCTCTCCTCCAGTGATTCCCTAACCTCTCCTCCAGTGATTCCCTAACCCTTCCACCAGTGATTCCTTAACCTCTCCTCCAGTAAATCCTTAACCTCTCCTCCAGTAAATCCTTAACCTCTCCACCAGTGACTCCCTAACCTCTCCACCAGTGACTCCCCAATCTCTCCTCCAGTGACTCCCTAACCTCTCCACCAGTGACTCCCTAACCTCTCCTCCAGTGACTCCCTAACCTCTCCTCCAGTGACTCCCTAACCTCTCCACCAGTGACTCCCTAACCTCTCCACCAGTGATTCCCTAACCTCTCCTTCAGTGACTCCCTAACCTCTCCAGTGATTCCCTAACCTTTCCTCCAGTGATTCCCTAACCTCTCCTCCAGTGACTCCCTAACCTCTCCTCCAGTGATTCCCTAATCTCTCCTCCAGTGACTCCCTAAACTCTCCTAATCTCTCCTCCAGTACCTCAAGACAGTCCACGTGTTGGATGTATTCCAGAACTAACGTAGCTGAATTAAGGAATGAAAGTCTTGATGATCAGGTGACCATTAGAGTCAGCTGTGGTAGTTGTGGAATACATCAAAGAAGAGGACAGTCTGTGGTTCTAGAGGAGAAGTTGGGGAATCACTGCTCTACAAATATGGCACAGAACAGAGAAGATAATGCCAAAGTAATGTTTTGTTTCCTTGACATGTAGCATTCACACACACACACACACACACACACACACACACACACACACACACACACACACACACACACACACACACACACACACACACACACACACACACACACACACACACACACACACACACACACACACACACACACACACACACACACACACACACACACACACACACACACACACACACACACACACACACACACACACACACACACACACACACACACAAGCTAAACTGAGACTCGAGCTTCTCACACGGCTGTTGATGTTTCTTCCCCATGAATACATAAATACATATAATCACATTGACACAACTTACACAGAATAATATCATGGTATTTGTACAGTAGGTGATAACGGGGCATTCATAGCTGTTGCTGTCGCTACACTTATAGATGTCTTCAAGAGGACCAGAGAGAAATACAGTGATAATGAGAGAAAGAGAGAGAGAGACAGAGACAAAGAGAGAGGGTAAGAGAGATAGAATGGGGAGAGGGAGATAGGAAGATATATATAGGGAGAGAGAGACAGAGACAGAGACAGAGACAGAGACAGAGACAGAGACAGAGACAGAGACAGAGACAGAGAGAGAGAGAGAGAGAGAGAGAGAGAGAGAGAGAGAGAGAGAGAGAAGGGGTGTAGGAAAGAGGGTTTCACTCTGTTTTGTCCTCGATCATACAAAAAATATACACAGTATGTAGTGATGTTTCCAGCTGAAGCAGTCAATCAACCATTCAAGAGAAGACACACACACAATGATGCCCTCCTGTTGGACTAACCTTCACAGTGTCCAGCATAAGCAGAGAATCTGAAACCAGGTTCGCATTGGCAGTTGAAGCTCCCGATTGTGTTGAGGCAAATGGCGTTGCTGGTACAAACCTGTAGTTTCCCCTGGCACTCATTGAGGTCTGTAGAGAGATGGAAACATGGTGATAGAGCAGTGACTCCCTAACCTCTCCTCCAGTGATTCCCTAACCCTTCCTCCAGTGATTTCCTAACCCTTCCTCCAGTGACTCCCTAACCTCTCCTCCAGTGATTCCCTAACCTCTCCTCTAGTGATTCCCTAACCTCTCCTCCAGTGATTCCCTAACCTCTCCTCCAGTGATTCCATAACCTCTCCTCCAGTGTGTCCCTAACCTCTCCTCCAGTGTGTCCCTAACCTCTCCTCCGGTGAATCCCTAACCTCTCTTCCAGTGATTCCCTAACCTCTCTTCCAGTGATTCCCTAACCTCTCCTCTAGTGATTCCCTGACCTCTCCTCCAGTGATCCCCTAACCTCTCCTCCAGTGACTCCCTAACTCTTCTCCAGTGATCTCCTAACCTCTCCTCCAGTGATTCCCTAACCGCTCCAGTGAATTCCTGATCTCTCCTCCAGGACCTCAAGATAGTGTATTCCAGAACTAACGCAGCTAATTTAACACAATTTATATAGAACAATATAATTATCCACCCCTCCAAAGTTGAAGATCATTAACATGGTCTACAAACTCTCAGTACTGCACAGATAAGAGGACTCTGACCAAGTAATGGTTTGTTCCCTCAAAATGTAACATTCACTGACACACACACACACACATTTGAATACTCACCCTTACAATCCCCAGTGAGAGGAGTAAACTTGAAAGTCGTTGTGGATACAAACCCAGGTAGACACTGACAGTAGAAGCTCCCCTGTGTGTTGTAACACGTGGTATTACTTCCACAGGGTGGGGTGCTG